>NW_026872172.1:32500-45000 GCF_033458585.1 Syngnathus typhle
GACCGCCACCGGCCCCAAGCGCCAGCCCCGACCGCCACCCCCCGACCGCCACAAGGCGACCGCCACAAGGCGTTAGTGGCCGCGCCCGGTACTTTACTGGACCCTATTTGGCCCGCGGACCGGCCGGCGTCGCTTCCTTGAATGCTTAGCCGCCTTTCGAGCTGCCATGCCGGGCTTGAGTTAGTGGTTTGCGCCCGGTACTCTACGTTAAAAGTCAGCGGAACGGCTCTGAAGCTCCAGACGGTGCTTCCTTGAATGCTTAGCCGCCTTTCGAGCTGCCATGCCGGGCTTGAGTTAGTGTTTGCGCCCGGTACTCTACGTTAAAAGTCAGGCGGAACGGCTCTGAAGCTCCAGACGGTGCTTCCTTGAATGCTTAGCCGCCTTCGAGCTGCCATGCCGGGCTTGAGTTAGTGGTTTGCGCCGGTACTCTACGTTAAAAGTCAGGCGGAACGGCTCTGAAGCTCCAGACGGTGCTTCCTTGAATGCTTAGCCGCCTTTCGAGCTGCCATGCCGGGCTTGAGTTAGTGGTTTGCGGCCCGGTACTCTACGTTAAAAGTCAGGCGGAACGGCTCTGAAGCTCCAGACGGTGCTTCCTTGAATGCTTAGCCGCCTTTCGAGCTGCCATGCCGGGCTTGAGTTAGTGGTTTGCGCCCGGTACTCTACGTTAAAAGTCAGGCGGAACGGCTCTGAAGCTCCAGACGGTGCTTCCTTGAATGCTTAGCCGCCTTTCGAGCTGCCATGCCGGGCTTGAGTTAGTGGTTTGCGCCCGGTACTCTACGTTAAAAAGTCAGGCGGAACGGCTCTGAAGCTCCAGACGGTGCTTCCTTGAATGCTTAGCCGCCTTTCGAGCTGCCATGCGGGCTTGAGTTAGTGGTTTGCGCCGGTACTCTACGTTAAAAGTCAGGCGGAACGGCTCTGAAGCTCCAGACGGTGCTTCCTTGAATGCTTAGCCGCCTTTCGAGCTGCCATGCCGGGCTTGAGTTAGTGGTTTGCGCCCGGTACTCTACGTTAAAAGTCAGGCGGAACGGCTCTGAAGCTCCAGACGGTGCTTCCTTGAATGCTTAGCCGCCTTTCGAGCTGCCATGCCGGGCTTGAGTTAGTGGTTTGCGCCCGGTACTCTACGTTAAAAGTCAGGCGGAACGGCTCTGAAGCTCCAGACGGTGCTTCTTGAATGCTTAGCCGCCTTTCGAGCTGCCATGCCGGGCTTGAGTTAGTGGTTTGCGCCGGTACTCTACGTTAAAAGTCAGGCGGAACGGCTCTGAAGCTCCAGACGGTGCTTCCTTGAATGCTTAGCCGCCTTTCGAGCTGCCATGCCGGGCTTGAGTTAGTGGTTTGCGCCCGGTACTCTACGTTAAAAGTCAGGCGAACGGCTCTGAAGCTCCAGACGGTGCTTCCTTGAATGCTTAGCCGCCTTTCGAGCTGCCATGCCGGGCTTGAGTTAGTGGTTTGCGCCCGGTACTCTACGTTAAAAGTCAGGCGGAACGGCTCTGAAGCTCCAGACGGTGCTTCCTTGAATGCTTAGCCGCCTTTCGAGCTGCCATGCCGGGCTTGAGTTAGTGGTTTGCGCCCGGTACTCTACGTTAAAAGTCAGGCGGAACGGCTCTGAAGCTCCAGACGGTGCTTCCTTGAATGCTTAGCCGCCTTTCGAGCTGCCATGCCGGGCTTGAGTTAGTGGTTTGCGCCGGTACTCTACGTTTAAAAGTCAGGCGGAACGGCTCTGAAGCTCCAGACGGTGCTTCCTTGAATGCTTAGCCGCCTTTCGAGCTGCCATGCCGGGCTTGAGTTAGTGGTTTGCGCCCGGTACTCTACGTAAAAGTCAAGGCGGAACGGCTCTGAAGCTCCAGACGGTGCTTCCTTGAATGCTTAGCCGCCTTTCGAGCTGCCATGCCGGGCTTGAGTTAGTGGTTTGCGCCCGGTACTCTACGTTAAAAGTCAGGCGGAACGGCTCTGAAGCTCCAAGACGGTGCTTCCTTGAATGCTTAGCCGCCTTTCGAGCTGCCATGCCGGGCTTGAGTTAGTGGTTTGCGCCCGGTACTCTACGTTAAAAGTCAGCGGAACGGCTCTGAAAGCTCCAGACGGTGCTTCCTTGAATGCTTAGCCGCCTTTCGAGCTGCCATGCCAGGGCTTGAGTTAGTGGTTTGCGCCCGGTACTCTACGTTAAAAGTCAGGCGGAACGGCTCTGAAGCTCCAGACGGTGCTTCCTTGAATGCTTAGCCGCCTTTCGAGCTGCATGCCGGGCTTGAGTAGTGGTTTGCGCCCGGTACTCTACGTTAAAAGTCAGGCGGAACGGCTCTGAAGCTCCAGACGGTGCTTCCTTGAATGCTTAGCCGCCTTTCGAGCTCTCCTGCCCGGCGTGGTTTCGCGTCCGCGCCCGGTACATTATGGAAGCCAAAAAAAAAAAAAAATTCTAAGTGCGAGTGGACCGGCCTGGGGGGCTTCCTTGAAAGCCCATCCGCCCTCCGAGCTCTCCCACCGGTCGTGGGTTGGCGTCGCCACTGCTCAAAGCGAACTTCAAATTATCTGCTTAATAATGTGGAACACCATTCTTAAGTAGTTTTTCCTTAATTTGGGCTCAACTGGCCGGTAATGATCCCCGGTGTCTGAGATTGATCTCAGTGATCCAAAGAGCCCTGACACGTAATACCATCCATGAGTTTAATTGAAAAACAAAAATGTAATCTTTATGACACATAAATACAATTTGCATAATAATTTGGAACACAGTGTAGACTTCCAGCGGACCGCGCGCGGCTCGGCTGACGGCGCAGCGCGATCTGGTACCGCTGCCGCGGGACGAAACACGCCCCGTGCAGAGTTCCAGGCGGCCGGAGAAGACATTTAAGCGCTGCCGCTGCAGCTGCGGCGGGGATTTGCCGTCCTCCGGTGGACACGACGAGTAAATACACCAGCAATCGCACTTACACCGTGTTCCAAATTATTATGCAAGTGACATTTATCTCAGATTTTCCTAAATAGTCGATGCAAAATGAGTCAGCATAATTTTCAAGTCATCAACCATTATTTTGATGAATTCTAATTTTATTGAACAAACCTCCGAATGATCACAGAATTTTTAAAAAATAAAAAACTTAAAATGCACTGTTCCACATTATTACGCACAACAGAGTTTTATAACATTTTATAGGTTTTTATGAACTGAAATGCCCATCTTAAGAATTTACAGCATTAGGAGGTCATATTTACTGAAATCAAAAGCTATTTCAAAGAAAAGACAAACAAGTTACATTTTAACATAGGACCCTTTATTTCAATAAAAAACAAAGTTACATTTTAACATAGGACCCTTTGTTCAACAGCAGCTTCACGATTCTTCCATCCACTGAACTTGTGAGTTTTTGTACAGTTTCTGGTTGAATTTCTTGGCAGGATCTAAGAATAGCCTGCCAGAGCTGCTCTTTGGAATTGAACTGCCTCCCACCTTCGTAGATTTTCTGCTTGACGATGCTCCACAAGTTTTCAATAGGATTGAGGTCAGGGGAGCATGGGGGCCACACCATCAGTTTCTCTCCCTTTATTCCCATAGATGCCAAAGACGTTGACGTATTTCTTGCAGCATGAGACGGTGCATTGTCATGCATGAAGATGATCTTTTGACGGAAAGCACGGTTCTTCCTGTTGTACCATGGACAGAAGTGTTGAGTCAGAAATTCCACGTAGTTAACAGACGTAATTTTGACGCCTTCAGGGACCCTAAAGGGGCCAAGCAGCTCTCTCCCCATGATTCCGGCCCAAAACATCACTCCGCCACCTCCCTGCTGACGCCGCAGCCTTGTTGGGCTATCGTGGCCGTCCACCAACCATCCACGACTCCATCCATCTGTAAAGTCAAGTCAAATCAAGTTTATTTGTATAGCCCTAAATCACAAGCAGTCTCAAAGGGCTTCACATTGACAGAAATTGACAATTATTCTCAAAGCATCCCCTGAGCTCTCAAAAGTGCAAGGAAAAACTTAAAAAACCCTACCTGGCCCATCCAAGGTGGCACGGCACTCGTCGGTGAACAGGACTGTCTGAAAATTTGTCTTCATGTAAGTCTGGGCCCACTGCAGCCGTTTCTGCTTGTTCGCGTTGTTCAGGGGTGGCCGAATGGAGGGTTTCCGCACAACTGCAAGCCTCTGGAGGATCCTGCACCTCGTCGTTCGTGGGACTTCACTGGCACCAGCAGCGTCGAATATTTGTTTGCTCGTCTTTAGTGGCATGCTTGCAGCCGCCCTCTTGATTCGATTTGTTTGTCTTGCAGAAACCTTCCTTGTCGTGCCTTTGTCTGCACGAACGCGCGTTTGCTCCGAATCAGCGACGAATTTCTTCAAAGTTCGATGGTCGCGCTTAAGCTTTCGTGCAATATCGAATGTCTGCATACCTTGTCCAAGGCATCGAACGATTTCACGCTTCTCGACAGCAGAGAGATCCTTTTTCCTCCCCATGGTTGAACGAAATGGCCGAACGCTTAAAAACGCGGAACTTAAATAGACTTGTTAATTACTACAATTGCGCTCACCTGGCAGACTACCATGGACTGTACCATGACTGAGGGTGATTTCAGTACTTGAAAAACAAAAAATGTAATCTTTATGACACTTAAATACATTTTGCATAATAATTTGGAACACGGGACCGTGTTCCAAATTATTATGCAAAGGATATTTATCTCAGATTTTCCTAAATAGCTTCCTTGAAATGTTACCCGGCTTTTGAGCTCTCCTGCCGGGCGTGGGTTTGCGTCAGCGCCCGGTAACATTATGGAAGCTAAAAGAAAGAAAAAAGAAACAAATCTAAGTGCGATTGCTGGTGTCTAAATACATTTTGCATAATAATTTGGAACACGGGACCGTGTTCCAAATTATTATGCAAGTGATATTTATCTCAGATTTTCCTAAATAGCTTTACTCGTCGTGCCGACCGGAGGGAGGCCACTCCCCGCCGCAGCTGAACAGTCATCCCGGCCTAGTGGAGGTCTGCGCAGGGGGGGTCTTCCTTGAAATGTTACCCGGCTTTTGAGCTCTCCTGTCCGGCGTGGGTTTGCGTCAGCGGCCGGTGTCATTTACTCGTCGTGCCGACCGGAGGGAGGCCACTCCCCGCCACAGCTGAACAGTCATCCCGGCCTAGTGGAGGTCTGCGCAGGGGGGGTCTTCCTTGAAATGTTACCCGGCTTTTGAGCTCTCCTGTCCGGCGTGGGTTTGCGTCAGCGGCCGGTGTCATTTACTCGTCGTGCCGACCGGAGGGAGGCCACTCCCCGCCACAGCTGAACAGTCATCCCGGCCTAGTGGAGGTCTGCGCAGGGGGGGTCTTCCTTGAAATGTTACCCGGCTTTTGAGCTCTCCTGTCCGGCGTGGGTTTGCGTCAGCGGCCGGTGTCATTTACTCGTCGTGCCGACCGGAGGGAGGCCACTCCCCGCCACAGCTGAACAGTCATCCCGGCCTAGTGGAGGTCTGCGCAGGGGGGGTCTTCCTTGAAATGTTACCCGGCTTTTGAGCTCTCCTGTCCGGCGTGGGTTTGCGTCAGCGGCCGGTGTCATTTACTCGTCGTGCCGACCGGAGGGAGGCCACTCCCCGCCACAGCTGAACAGTCATCCCGGCCTAGTGGAGGTCTGCGCAGGGGGGGTCTTCCTTGAAATGTTACCCGGCTTTTGAGCTCTCCTGTCCGGCGTGGGTTTGCGTCAGCGGCCGGTGTCATTTACTCGTCGTGCCGACCGGAGGGAGGCCACTCCCCGCCACAGCTGAACAGTCATCCCGGCCTAGTGGAGGTCTGCGCAGGGGGGGTCTTCCTTGAAATGTTACCCGGCTTTTGAGCTCTCCTGTCCGGCGTGGGTTTGCGTCAGCGGCCGGTGTCATTTACTCGTCGTGCCGACCGGAGGGAGGCCACTCCCCGCCACAGCTGAACAGTCATCCCGGCCTAGTGGAGGTCTGCGCAGGGGGGGTCTTCCTTGAAATGTTACCCGGCTTTTGAGCTCTCCTGTCCGGCGTGGGTTTGCGTCAGCGGCCGGTGTCATTTACTCGTCGTGCCGACCGGAGGGAGGCCACTCCCCGCCACAGCTGAACAGTCATCCCGGCCTAGTGGAGGTCTGCGCAGGGGGGGTCTTCCTTGAAATGTTACCCGGCTTTTGAGCTCTCCTGTCCGGCGTGGGTTTGCGTCAGCGGCCGGTGTCATTTACTCGTCGTGTCCACCGGAGGGAGGCCACTCCCCGCCGCAGCTGCAGCGGCAGCTTTGAAACGTCATCCCGGCCCCCTGGAACTGTGCGCGGGGGGGGCGATGCGTCCCGTGCGAGGTACCAGGTCGCGCTGCGCCGTCTGCCTGGCCGCTTTGGGCCCGCTGGAAGTCTATTAAAGCTCCGCGATCTCCGCCTCGGTGCTTAAAAAGCGTCCATCCGCTCTCCTGGAGCTTCTTTCGGTCATCTCGTCCGCGTGCACGGCCTGCCGGTGGCACCGGCTGGAGCTCCGCAAAAAGCTCCATTTCTGTTAAAAATGCTTAGCCGCGTCCCTGGAAGCCCAATCGGGCGTAGAAAGTGAGGGGGAAGGCCCCCAAAGCACCGGCTGGAAGTCCCAAAAAAGCTCCATGATTGGTCAATAATGCTTAGCCGCCTCCCTGGAAGCCTAATCGGGCATAAAAAGCTAGGCGGAACGGCCCCAAAGCTCCACACGGAAGTCCCAAAAAAGCTCCATGATTGGTCAATAATGCTTAGCCGCCTCCCTGGAAGCCTAATCGGGCATAAAAAGCTAGGCGGAACGGCCCCAAAGCTCCACACGGAAGTCCCAAAAAAGCTCCATGATTGGTCAATAATGCTTAGCCGCCTCCCTGGAAGCCTAATCGGGCATAAAAAGCTAGGCGGAACGGCCCCAAAGCTCCACACGGAAGTCCCAAAAAAGCTCCATGATTGGTCAATAATGCTTAGCCGCCTCCCTGGAAGCCTAATCGGGCATAAAAAGCTAGGCGGAACGGCCCCAAAGCTCCACACGGAAGTCCCAAAAAAGCTCCATGATTGGTCAATAATGCTTAGCCGCCTCCCTGGAAGCCTAATCGGGCATAAAAAGCTAGGCGGAACGGCCCCAAAGCTCCACACGGAAGTCCCAAAAAAGCTCCATGATTGGTCAATAATGCTTAGCCGCCTCCCTGGAAGCCTAATCGGGCATAAAAAGCTAGGCGGAACGGCCCCAAAGCTCCACACGGAAGTCCCAAAAAAGCTCCATGATTGGTCAATAATGCTTAGCCGCCTCCCTGGAAGCCTAATCGGGCATAAAAAGCTAGGCGGAACGGCCCCAAAGCTCCACACGGAAGTCCCAAAAAAGCTCCATGATTGGTCAATAATGCTTAGCCGCCTCCCTGGAAGCCTAATCGGGCATAAAAAGCTAGGCGGAACGGCCCCAAAGCTCCACACGGAAGTCCCAAAAAAGCTCCATGATTGGTCAATAATGCTTAGCCGCCTCCCTGGAAGCCTAATCGGGCATAAAAAGCTAGGCGGAACGGCCCCAAAGCTCCACACGGAAGTCCCAAAAAAGCTCCATGATTGGTCAATAATGCTTAGCCGCCTCCCTGGAAGCCTAATCGGGCATAAAAAGTTAGGCGGAACGGCTCCAAAGCTCCACACGGAAGTCCCAAAAAAGCTCCATGATTGGTCAATAATGCTTAGCCGCCTCCCTGGAAGCCTAATCGGGCATAAAAAGCTAGGCGGAACGGCCCCAAAGCTCCACACGGAAGTCCCAAAAAAGCTCCATGATTGGTCAATAATGCTTAGCCGCCTCCCTGGAAGCCTAATCGGGCATAAAAAGCTAGGCGGAACGGCCCCAAAGCTCCACACGGAAGTCCCAAAAAAGCTCCATGATTGGTCAATAATGCTTAGCCGCCTCCCTGGAAGCCTAATCGGGCATAAAAAGCTAGGCGGAACGGCCCCAAAGCTCCACACGGAAGTCCCAAAAAAGCTCCATGATTGGTCAATAATGCTTAGCCGCCTCCCTGGAAGCCTAATCGGGCATAAAAAGCTAGGCGGAACGGCCCCAAAGCTCCACACGGAAGTCCCAAAAAAGCTCCATGATTGGTCAATAATGCTTAGCCGCCTCCCTGGAAGCCTAATCGGGCATAAAAAGCTAGGCGGAACGGCCCCAAAGCTCCACACGGAAGTCCCAAAAAAGCTCCATGATTGGTCAATAATGCTTAGCCGCCTCCCTGGAAGCCTAATCGGGCATAAAAAGCTAGGCGGAACGGCCCCAAAGCTCCACACGGAAGTCCCAAAAAAGCTCCATGATTGGTCAATAATGCTTAGCCGCCTCCCTGGAAGCCTAATCGGGCATAAAAAGCTAGGCGGAACGGCCCCAAAGCTCCACACGGAAGTCCCAAAAAAGCTCCATGATTGGTCAATAATGCTTAGCCGCCTCCCTGGAAGCCTAATCGGGCATAAAAAGCTAGGCGGAACGGCCCCAAAGCTCCACACGGAAGTCCCAAAAAAGCTCCATGATTGGTCAATAATGCTTAGCCGCCTCCCTGGAAGCCTAATCGGGCATAAAAAGCTAGGCGGAACGGCCCCAAAGCTCCACACGGAAGTCCCAAAAAAGCTCCATGATTGGTCAATAATGCTTAGCCGCCTCCCTGGAAGCCTAATCGGGCATAAAAAGTTAGGCGGAACGGCTCCAAAGCTCCACACGGAAGTCCCAAAAAAGCTCCATGATTGGTCAATAATGCTTAGCCGCCTCCCTGGAAGCCTAATCGGGCATAAAAAGTTAGGCGGAACGGCCCCAAAGCTCCACACGGAAGTCCCAAAAAAGCTCCATGATTGGTCAATAATGCTTAGCCGCCTCCCTGGAAGCCTAATCGGGCATAAAAAGTTAGGCGGAACGGCCCCAAAGCTCCACACGGAAGTCCGAAAAAAGCTCCATGATTGGTCAATAATGCTTAGCCGCCTCCCTGGAAGCCTAATCGGGCATAAAAAGTTAGGCGGAACGGCCCCAAAGCTCCACACGGAAGTCCGAAAAAAGCTCAAAAATTTTCTAAGTGCCAACGGCTCATTCGCCGTAATGTGTCCGCTCCGCGCTGGTTCCCCGGTCGGCCGCGAATAGCGCAAAATCAGCCTCACGGAAGTTCGAAAAAAGCTCAAAAATTTTCTAAGTGCCAACGGCTCATTCGCCGTAATGTGTCCGCTCCGCGCTGGTTCCCCGGTCGGCCGCGAATAGCGCAAAATCAGCCTCACGGAAGTTCGAAAAAAGCTCAAAAATTTTCTAAGTGCCAACGGCTCATTCGCCGTAATGTGTCCGCTCCGCGCTGGTTCCCCGGTCGGCCGCGAATAGCGCAAAAATCAGCCTAAGTGCAGTACCAACCTTGGCGTGTTGGTGCGCCAGAGTACGATGAGTTGGTCCCCCTAGTCACTGTACTCATTACCTTTACCCCCTAATCGCAAAATATAGTCAGAACGTATATGCAGAAGACTATTTTTTTCTTTTTTAAAATTTTCTAAGTGCCAGCGGATGCTGGCACACGAACTGTCCGAGCTACGACGGTTCTCCGGTCGGACAGCGAGGGTGAAAAAGCGGTCCTAAAATCACCGAGGGCTGCCGCACAAGTTGTCCGAGTGGCGACGGTTCCCCGGTCGGCCACGAATGTCGAAAATTCGGCCTCTCCACCACGGAGGTCGGTGAGAATTTCAGAATATTTTCTAAGTGCCAACGGCTCTTGCGCCGTAAAGTGTCCGCTTTGCCTGGTTCCCTCGGTCGGCCACAAATAGCGAAAAATCAGCCTCTCCTTCTGGAGCTCGCCTAAGTGCCAACGGCTCTTGCGCCGTAATGTGTCCGCTTTGTCTGGTTCCCTCGGTCGGCCACAAACGGCGAAAAATCAGCCTCTCCTTCTGGAGCTCGTGCCAACTTTGGCGAATATTTTCTAAGTGCCAACGGCTCTTGCGCCGTAAAGTGTCCGCTTTGCCTGGTTCCCTCGGTCGGCCACAAATAGCGAAAAATCAGCCTCTCCTTCTGGAGCTCGCCTAAGTGCCAACGGCTCTTGCGCCGTAATGTGTCCGCTTTGTCTGGTTCCCTCGGTCGGCCACAAACGGCGAAAAATCAGCCTCTCATTCTGGAGCTCGTGCCAACTTTGGCGAATATTTTCTAAGTGCCAACGGCTCTTGCGCCGTAATGTGTCCGCTTTGCCTGGTTCCCTCGGTCGGCCACAAATAGCGAAAAAATCAGCCTCTCCTTCTGGAGCTCGCCTAAGTGCCAACGGCTCTTGCGCCGTAATGTGTCCGCTTTGCCTGGTTCCCTCGGTCGGCCACAAACGGCGAAAAATCAGCCTCTCATTCTGGAGCTCGTGCCAACTTTGGCGAATATTTTCTAAGTGCCAACGGCTCTTGCGCCGTAATGTGTCCGCTTTGCCTGGTTCCCTCGGTCGGCCACGAACGGCGAAAAATCAGCCTCTCCTTCTGGAGCTCGCCTAAGTGCCAACGGCTCTTGCGCCGTAATGTGTCCGCTTTGCCTGGTTCCCTCGGTCGGCCACAAACGGCGAAAAATCAGCCTCTCCTTCTGGAGCTCGCCTAAGTGCCAACGGCTCTTGCGCCGTAATGTGTCCGCTTTGCCTGGTTCCCTCGGTCGGCCACAAATAGCGAAAAACCAGCCTCTCCTTCTGGAGCTCGCCTAAGTGCCAACGGCTCTTGCGCCGTAATGTGTCCGCTTTGCCTGGTTCCCTCGGTCGGCCACAAACGGCGAAAAATCAGCCTCTCCTTCTGGAGCTCGCCTAAGTGCCAACGGCTCTTGCGCCGTAATGTGTCCGCTTTGCCTGGTTCCCTCGGTCGGCCACAAATAGCGAAAAACCAGCCTCTCCTTCTGGAGCTCGCCTAAGTGCCAACGGCTCTTGCGCCGTAATGTGTCCGCTTTGCCTGGTTCCCTCGGTCGGCCACAAACGGCGAAAAATCAGCCTCTCCTTCTGGAGCTCGCGCCAACTTTGTCAAAAAATTTCTAAGTGCCAACGGCTCTTGCGCCGTAAAGTGTCCGCTTTGCCTGGTTCCCTCGGTCGGCCACAAATAGCGAAAAATCAGCCTCTCCTTCTGGAGCTCGTGCCAACTTTGGCGAATATTTTCTAAGTGCCAACGGCTCTTGCGCCGTAATGTGTCCGCTTTGCCTGGTTCCCTCGGTCGGCCACAAATAGCGAAAAATCAGCCTCTCCTTCTGGAGCTCGCCTAAGTGCCAACGGCTCTTGCGCCGTAAAGTGTCCGCTTTGTCTGGTTCCCTCGGTCGGCCACAAACGGCGAAAAATCAGCCTCTCCTTCTGGAGCTCGTGCCAACTTTGGCGAATATTTTCTAAGTGCCAACGGCTCTTGCGCCGTAAAGTGTCCGCTTTGTCTGGTTCCCTCGGTCGGCCACAAATAGCGAAAAATCAGCCTCTCCTTCTGGAGCTCGCGCAAGTGCCAACGGCTCTTGCGCCGTAAAGTGTCCGCTTTGTCTGGTTCCCTCGGTCGGCCACAAATAGCGAAAAATCAGCCTCTCCTTCTGGAGCTCGTGCCAACTTTGGCGAATATTTTCTAAGTGCCAACGGCTCTTGCGCCGTAATGTGTCCGCTTTGTCTGGTTCCCTCGGTCGGCCACAAATAGCGAAAAATCAGCCTCTCCTTCTGGAGCTCGTGCCAACTTTGGCGAATATTTTCTAAGTGCCAACGGCTCTTGCGCCGTAAAGTGTCCGCTTTGCCTGGTTCCCTCGGTCGGCCACAAATAGCGAAAAATCAGCCTCTCCTTCTGGAGCTCGCGCCAACTTTGTCAAAAAATTTCTAAGTGCCAACGGCTCTTGCGCCGTAAAGTGTCCGCTTTGCCTGGTTCCCTCGGTCGGCCACAAATAGCGAAAAATCAGCCTCTCCTTCTGGAGCTCGCGCCAACTTTGTCAAAAAATTTCTAAGTGCCAACGGCTCTTGCGCCGTAAAGTGTCCGCTTTGCCTGGTTCCCTCGGTCGGCCACAAATAGCGAAAAATCAGCCTCTCCTTCTGGAGCTCGCGCCAACTTTGTCGAAAAATTTCTAAGTGCCAACGGCTCTTGCGCCGTAAAGTGTCCGCTTTGTCTGGTTCCCTCGGTCGGCCGCAAATAGCGAAAAATCAGCCTCTCGCCCGTCAGGTACCAGGCGTTGGGGTACCAGGGGTAAGTGCAGTACCAGCTTTGGTCTGTTGGTGCGCCAGAGTACGATGAGTTGGTCCCCCTAGTCACTGTACTCATTACCTTTACCCCCAAATCGCAAAATATAGTCAGAACGAGTGTGGGGAACACAAGTTTTGGCCCCGAGAACCAGGCGGCTGGTGTCTCTAGCGATGTGTTCCCCCCCAAAAAGTGTTCACATGCTCGGACAGCGAACCTAGGAGCTACCGCAAAGCACTCTGGAAGTGCAAGAGCGAAAAATTTTCTAAGTACAAAAACTCTCGAAAATTTTCAAAGTGTCACAGTGCTCGAAAATTTTCAAAGTGCTACATGCTTTCCATCCAAGGAAGGAATAGTGGAGGACCGGCCGCCTCCTTAAACACAAGCCGGCGGAACG
>NW_026872172.1:57500-59575 GCF_033458585.1 Syngnathus typhle
TCCTGGCCGAGAAAAGAGCACTTTCCCCCGGACACCAAACCAGCCAACGTCCCCCTCCTGAGTGGACAAAAAAAATCCACTCCTGGTACCTAAAATTTTCTCCAGCGGCGGGCTTGGGACGAAAATCAATCTTCCTCCCGAAATTAAACCACTATTGGCGGACGCCAGCCCCAAGCGCCAGCCCCGACCGCCACCCCCCGACCGCCACAAGGCGACCGCCACAAGGCGACCGCCACAAGGCGACCGCCACAAGGCGACCGCCACAAGGCGACCGCCACTGGCCCCAAGCGCCAGCCCCGACCGCCACCCCCCGACCGCCACAAGGCGACCGCCACAAGGCGACCGCCACAAGGCGACCGCCACAAGGCGACCGCCACAAGGCGACCGCCACAAGGCGACCGCCACTGGCCCCAAGCGCCAGCCCCGACCGCCACCCCCCGACCGCCACAAGGCGACCGCCACAAGGCGACCGCCACCGGCCCCAAGCGCCAGCCCCGACCGCCACCCCCCGACCGCCACAAGGCGACCGCCACAAGGCGACCGCCACAAGGCGACCGCCACAAGGCGACCGCCACAAGGCGACCGCCACCGGCCCCAAGCGCCAGCCCCGACCGCCACCCCCCGACCGCCACAAGGCGACCGCCACAAGGCGACCGCCACAAGGCGACCGCCACAAGGCGACCGCCACAAGGCGACCGCCACTGGCCCCAAGCGCCAGCCCCGACCGCCACCCCCCGACCGCCACAAGGCGACCGCCACAAGGCGACCGCCACAAGGCGACCGCCACAAGGCGACCGCCACAAGGCGACCGCCACAAGGCGACCGCCACTGGCCCCAAGCGCCAGCCCCGACCGCCACCCCCCGACCGCCACAAGGCGACCGCCACAAGGCGACCGCCACCGGCCCCAAGCGCCAGCCCCGACCGCCACCCCCCGACCGCCACAAGGCGACCGCCACAAGGCGTTAGTGGCCGCGCCCGGTACTTTACTGGACCCTATTTGGCCCGCGGACCGGCCGGCGTCGCTTCCTTGAATGCTTAGCCGCCTTTCGAGCTGCCATGCCGGGCTTGAGTTAGTGGTTTGCGCCCGGTACTCTACGTTAAAAGTCAGGCGGAACGGCTCTGAAGCTCCAGACGGTGCTTCCTTGAATGCTTAGCCGCCTTTCGAGCTGCCATGCCGGGCTTGAGTTAGTGGTTTGCGCCCGGTACTCTACGTTAAAAGTCAGGCGGAACGGCTCTGAAGCTCCAGACGGTGCTTCCTTGAATGCTTAGCCGCCTTTCGAGCTGCCATGCCGGGCTTGAGTTAGTGGTTTGCGCCCGGTACTCTACGTTAAAAGTCAGGCGGAACGGCTCTGAAGCTCCAGACGGTGCTTCCTTGAATGCTTAGCCGCCTTTCGAGCTGCCATGCCGGGCTTGAGTTAGTGGTTTGCGCCCGGTACTCTACGTTAAAAGTCAGGCGGAACGGCTCTGAAGCTCCAGACGGTGCTTCCTTGAATGCTTAGCCGCCTTTCGAGCTGCCATGCCGGGCTTGAGTTAGTGGTTTGCGCCCGGTACTCTACGTTAAAAGTCAGGCGGAACGGCTCTGAAGCTCCAGACGGTGCTTCCTTGAATGCTTAGCCGCCTTTCGAGCTGCCATGCCGGGCTTGAGTTAGTGGTTTGCGCCCGGTACTCTACGTTAAAAGTCAGGCGGAACGGCTCTGAAGCTCCAGACGGTGCTTCCTTGAATGCTTAGCCGCCTTTCGAGCTGCCATGCCGGGCTTGAGTTAGTGGTTTGCGCCCGGTACTCTACGTTAAAAGTCAGGCGGAACGGCTCTGAAGCTCCAGACGGTGCTTCCTTGAATGCTTAGCCGCCTTTCGAGCTGCCATGCCGGGCTTGAGTTAGTGGTTTGCGCCCGGTACTCTACGTTAAAAGTCAGGCGGAACGGCTCTGAAGCTCCAGACGGTGCTTCCTTGAATGCTTAGCCGCCTTTCGAGCTGCCATGCCGGGCTTGAGTTAGTGGTTTGCGCCCGGTACTCTACGTTAAAAGTCAGGCGGAACGGCTCTGAAGCTCCAGACGGTGCTTCCTTGAATGCTTAG
>NW_026872173.1:0-58585 GCF_033458585.1 Syngnathus typhle
TTCTGAATTGTGCCGCTCCCGTCACTCTGGTTAGGTTGGCATCGAAAAAAACGCTCTCGGGTGCTTTAGAGTGCCGAGTTATTCACTGCGCATGAAGAAATGACCACCTCCAACGTTTGGTTTATGTTTAATAAGCATTTTTAATTTTATTGCTTAAATCGCATTTTCTCGGCGAGCTGAGCACTTTTTCTGAATTGTGCCGCTCCCGTCACTCTGGTTAGGTTGGCATCGAAAAAAACGCTCTCGGGTGCTTTAGAGTGCCGAGTTTATTACTGCGCATTAGGAAATGACCACCTCCAACGTTTGGTTTATGTTTTATAAGCATTTTTAATTTTATTGCTTAAATCGCATTTTCTCGGCGAGCTGAGCGCTTTTTCTGAATTGTGCCGCTCCCGTCACTCTGGTTAGGTTGGCATCGAAAAAAACGCTCTCGGGTGCTTTAGAGTGCCGAGTTTATTACTGCGCATTAAGAAATGACCACCTCCAACGTTTGGTTTATGTTTTATAAGCATTTTTAATTTTATTGCTTAAATCGCATTTTCTCGGCGAGCTGAGCACTTTTTCTGAATTGTGCCGCTCCCGTCACTCTGGTTAGGTTGGCATCGAAAAAAACGCTCTCGGGTGCTTTAGAGTGCCGAGTTTATTACTGCGCATTGAGAAATGACCACCTCCAACGTTTGGTTTATGTTTTATAAGCATTTTTAATTTTATTGCTTAAATCGCATTTTCTCGGCGAGCTGAGCACTTTTTCTGAATTGTGCCGCTCCCGTCACTCTGGTTAGGTTGGCATCGAAAAAAACGCTCTCGGGTGCTTTAGAGTGCCGAGTTTATTACTGCGCATTAAGAAATGACCACCTCCAACGTTTGGTTTATGTTTTATAAGCATTTTTAATTTTATTGCTTAAATCGCATTTTCTCGGCGAGCTGAGCGCTTTTTCTGAATTGTGCCGCTCCCGTCACTCTGGTTAGGTTGGCATCGAAAAAAACGCTCTCGGGTGCTTTAGAGTGCCGAGTTTATCACTGCGCATGAAGAAATGACCACCTCCAACGTTTGGTTTATGTTTTATAAGCATTTTTAATTTTATTGCTTAAATCGCATTTTCTCGGCGAGCTGAGCGCTTTTTCTGAATTGTGCCGCTCCCGTAACTCTGGTTAGGTTGGCATCGAAAAAAACGCTCTCGGGTGCTTTAGAGTGCCGAGTTTATCACTGCGCATGAAGAAATGACCACTTCCAACGTTTGGTTTATGTTTTATAAGCATTTTTAATTTTATTGCTTAAATCGCATTTTCTCGGCGAGCTGAGCACTTTTTCTGAATTGTGCCGCTCCCGTCACTCTGGTTAGGTTGGCATCGAAAAAAACGCTCTCGGGTGCTCTAGAGTGCCGAGTTTATTACTGCGCATTAAGAAATGACCACCTCCAACGTTTGGTTTATGTTTTATAAGCATTTTTAATTTTATTGCTTAAATCGCATTTTCTCGGCGAGCTGAGCACTTTTTCTGAATTGTGCCGCTCCCGTCACTCTGGTTAGGTTGGCATCGAAAAAAACGCTCTCGGGTGCTTTAGAGTGCCGAGTTTATTACTGCGCATTAAGAAATGACCACCTCCAACGTTTGGTTTATGTTTTATAAGCATTTTTAATTTTATTGCTTAAATCGCATTTTCTCGGCGAGCTGAGCACTTTTTCTGAATTGTGCCGCTCCCGTCACTCTGGTTAGGTTGGCATCGAAAAAAACGCTCTCGGGTGCTTTAGAGTGCCGAGTTTATTACTGCGCATTAAGAAATGACCACCTCCAACGTTTGATTTATGTTTTATAAGCATTTTTAATTTTATTGCTTAAATCGCATTTTCTCGGCGAGCTGAGCACTTTTTCTGAATTGTGCCGCTCCCGTCACTCTGGTTAGGTTGGCATCGAAAAAAACGCTCTCGGGTGCTTTAGAGTGCCGAGTTATTCACTGCGCATGAAGAAATGACGACCTCCAACGTTTGGTTTATGTTTAATAAGCATTTTTTATTTTATTGCTTGAATCGCATTTTCTCGGCGAGCTGAGCACTTTTTCTGAATTGTGCCGCTCCCGTCACTCTGGTTAGGTTGGCATCGAAAAAAACGCTCTCGGGTGCTTTAGAGTGCCGAGTGTATCACTGCGCATGAAGAAATGACCACCTCCAACGTTTGGTTTATGTTTTATAAGCATTTTTAATTTTATTGCTTAAATCGCATTTTCTCGGCGAGCTGAGCACTTTTTCTGAATTGTGCCGCTCCCGTCACTCTGGTTAGGTTGGCATCGAAAAAAACGCTCTCGGGTGCTTTAGAGTGCCGAGTTTATCACTGCGCATGAAGAAATGACCACCTCCAACGTTTGGTTTATGTTTTATAAGCATTTTTAATTTTATTGCTTAAATCGCATTTTCTCGGCGAGCTGAGCGCTTTTTCTGAATTGTGCCGCTCCCGTCACTCTGGTTAGGTTGGCATCGAAAAAAACGCTCTCGGGTGCTTTAGAGTGCCGAGTTTATTACTGCGCATTAAGAAATGACCACCTCCAACGTTTGGTTTATGTTTTATAAGCATTTTTAATTTTATTGCTTAAATCGCATTTTCTCGGCGAGCTGAGCACTTTTTCTGAATTGTGCCGCTCGCGTCACTCTGGTTAGGTTGGCATCGAAAAAAACGCTCTCGGGTGCTTTAGAGTGCCGTGTTTATTACTGCGCATTAAGAAATGACCACCTCCAACGTTTGGTTTATGTTTTATAAGCATTTTTAATTTTATTGCTTAAATCGCATTTTCTCGGCGAGCTGAGCACTTTTTCTGAATTGTGCCGCTCCCGTCACTTGGCATCGAAAAAAACGCTCTCGGGTGCTTTAGAGTGCCGAGTTATTCACTGCGCATGAAGAAATGACCACCTCCAACGTTTGGTTTATGTTTTATAAGCATTTTTAATTTTATTGCTTAAATCGCATTTTCTCGGCGAGCTGAGCGCTTTTTCTGAATTGTGCCGCTCCCGTCACTCTGGTTAGGTTGGCATCGAAAAAAACGCTCTCGGGTGCTTTAGAGTGCCGAGTTATTCACTGCGCATGAAGAAATGACCACCTCCAACGTTTGGTTTATGTTTAATAAGCATTTTTAATTTTATTGCTTAAATCGCATTTTCTCGGCGAGCTGAGCACTTTTTCTGAATTGTGCCGCTCCCGTCACTCTGGTTAGGTTGGCATCGAAAAAAACGCTCTCGGGTGCTTTAGAGTGCCGAGTTTATTACTGCGCATTAGGAAATGACCACCTCCAACGTTTGGTTTATGTTTTATAAGCATTTTTAATTTTATTGCTTAAATCGCATTTTCTCGGCGAGCTGAGCGCTTTTTCTGAATTGTGCCGCTCCCGTCACTCTGGTTAGGTTGGCATCGAAAAAAACGCTCTCGGGTGCTTTAGAGTGCCGAGTTTATTACTGCGCATTAAGAAATGACCACCTCCAACGTTTGGTTTATGTTTTATAAGCATTTTTAATTTTATTGCTTAAATCGCATTTTCTCGGCGAGCTGAGCACTTTTTCTGAATTGTGCCGCTCCCGTCACTCTGGTTAGGTTGGCATCGAAAAAAACGCTCTCGGGTGCTCTAGAGTGCCGAGTTTATTACTGCGCATTAAGAAATGACCACCTCCAACGTTTGGTTTATGTTTTATAAGCATTTTTAATTTTATTGCTTAAATCGCATTTTCTCGGCGAGCTGAGCACTTTTTCTGAATTGTGCCGCTCCCGTCACTCTGGTTAGGTTGGCATCGAAAAAAACGCTCTCGGGTGCTTTAGAGTGCCGAGTTTATTACTGCGCATTAAGAAATGACCACCTCCAACGTTTGGTTTATGTTTTATAAGCATTTTTAATTTTATTGCTTAAATCGCATTTTCTCGGCGAGCTGAGCACTTTTTCTGAATTGTGCCGCTCCCGTCACTCTGGTTAGGTTGGCATCGAAAAAAACGCTCTCGGGTGCTTTAGAGTGCCGAGTTATTCACTGCGCATGAAGAAATGACCACCTCCAACGTTTGGTTTATGTTTTATAAGCATTTTTAATTGTATTGCTTAAATCGCATTTTCTCGGCGAGCTGAGCACTTTTTCTGAATTGTGCCGCTCCCGTCACTCTGGTTAGGTTGGCATCGAAAAAAACGCTCTCGGGTGCTTTAGAGTGCCGAGTTTATCACTGCGCATGAAGAAATGACCACCTCCAACGTTTGGTTTATGTTTTATAAGTATTTTTAATTTTATTGCTTAAATCGCATTTTCTCGGCGAGCTGAGCACTTTTTCTGAATTGTGCCGCTCCCGTCACTCTGGTTAGGTTGGCATCGAAAAAAACGCTCTCGGGTGCTTTAGAGTGCCGAGTTATTCACTGCGCATGAAGAAATGACCACCTCCAACGTTTGGTTTATGTTTAATAAGCATTTTTAATTTTATTGCTTGAATCGCATTTTCTCGGCGAGCTGAGCACTTTTTCTGAATTGTGCCGCTCCCGTCACTCTGGTTAGGTTGGCATCGAAAAAAACGCTCTCGGGTGCTTTAGAGTGCCGAGTTTATCACTGCGCATGAAGAAATGACCACCTCCAACGTTTGGTTTATGTTTTATAAGCATTTTTAATTTTATTGCTTAAATCGCATTTTCTCGGCGAGCTGAGCGCTTTTTCTGAATTGTGCCGCTCCCGTCACTCTGGTTAGGTTGGCATCGAAAAAAACGCTCTCGGGTGCTTTAGAGTGCCGACTTTATCACTGCGCATGAAGAAATGACCACCTCCAACGTTTGGTTTATGTTTTATAAGCATTTTTAATTTTATTGCTTAAATCGCATTTTCTCGGCGAGCTGAGCACTTTTTCTGAATTGTGCCGCTCCCGTCACTCTGGTTAGGTTGGCATCGAAAAAAACGCTCTCGGGTGCTTTAGAGTGCCGAGTTTATTACTGCGCATTAGGAAATGACCACCTCCAACGTTTGGTTTATGTTTTATAAGCATTTTTAATTTTATTGCTTAAATCGCATTTTCTCGGCGAGCTGAGCGCTTTTTCTGAATTGTGCCGCTCCCGTCACTCTGGTTAGGTTGGCATCGAAAAAAACGCTCTCGGGTGCTTTAGAGTGCCGAGTTTATCACTGCGCATGAAGAAATGACCACCTCCAACGTTTGGTTTATGTTTTATAAGCATTTTTAATTTTATTGCTTAAATCGCATTTTCTCGGCGAGCTGAGCGCTTTTTCTGAATTGTGCCGCTCCCGTAACTCTGGTTAGGTTGGCATCGAAAAAAACGCTCTCGGGTGCTTTAGAGTGCCGAGTTTATCACTGCGCATGAAGAAATGACCACTTCCAACGTTTGGTTTATGTTTTATAAGCATTTCTAATTTTATTGCTTAAATCGCATTTTCTCGGCGAGCTGAGCACTTTTTCTGAATTGTGCCGCTCCCGTCACTCTGGTTAGGTTGGCATCGAAAAAAACGCTCTCGGGTGCTTTAGAGTGCCGAGTTATTCACTGCGCATGAAGAAATGACCACCTCCAACGTTTGGTTTATGTTTAATAAGCATTTTTAATTTTATTGCTTAAATCGCATTTTCTCGGCGAGCTGAGCACTTTTTCTGAATTGTGCCGCTCCCGTCACTCTGGTTAGGTTGGCATCGAAAAAAACGCTCTCGGGTGCTTTAGAGTGCCGAGTTTATTACTGCGCATTAGGAAATGACCACCTCCAACGTTTGGTTTATGTTTTATAAGCATTTTTAATTTTATTGCTTAAATCGCATTTTCTCGGCGAGCTGAGCGCTTTTTCTGAATTGTGCCGCTCCCGTCACTCTGGTTAGGTTGGCATCGAAAAAAACGCTCTCGGGTGCTTTAGAGTGCCGAGTTTATTACTGCGCATTAAGAAATGACCACCTCCAACGTTTGGTTTATGTTTTATAAGCATTTTTAATTTTATTGCTTAAATCGCATTTTCTCGGCGAGCTGAGCACTTTTTCTGAATTGTGCCGCTCCCGTCACTCTGGTTAGGTTGGCATCGAAAAAAACGCTCTCGGGTGCTTTAGAGTGCCGAGTTTATTACTGCGCATTGAGAAATGACCACCTCCAACGTTTGGTTTATGTTTTATAAGCATTTTTAATTTTATTGCTTAAATCGCATTTTCTCGGCGAGCTGAGCACTTTTTCTGAATTGTGCCGCTCCCGTCACTCTGGTTAGGTTGGCATCGAAAAAAACGCTCTCGGGTGCTTTAGAGTGCCGAGTTTATTACTGCGCATTAAGAAATGACCACCTCCAACGTTTGGTTTATGTTTTATAAGCATTTTTAATTTTATTGCTTAAATCGCATTTTCTCGGCGAGCTGAGCGCTTTTTCTGAATTGTGCCGCTCCCGTCACTCTGGTTAGGTTGGCATCGAAAAAAACGCTCTCGGGTGCTTTAGAGTGCCGAGTTTATCACTGCGCATGAAGAAATGACCACCTCCAACGTTTGGTTTATGTTTTATAAGCATTTTTAATTTTATTGCTTAAATCGCATTTCTCGGCGAGCTGAGCGCTTTTTCTGAATTGTGCCGCTCCCGTAACTCTGGTTAGGTTGGCATCGAAAAAAACGCTCTCGGGTGCTTTAGAGTGCCGAGTTTATCACTGCGCATGAAGAAATGACCACTTCCAACGTTTGGTTTATGTTTTATAAGCATTTTTAATTTTATTGCTTAAATCGCATTTTCTCGGCGAGCTGAGCACTTTTTCTGAATTGTGCCGCTCCCGTCACTCTGGTTAGGTTGGCATCGAAAAAAACGCTCTCGGGTGCTCTAGAGTGCCGAGTTTATTACTGCGCATTAAGAAATGACCACCTCCAACGTTTGGTTTATGTTTTATAAGCATTTTTAATTTTATTGCTTAAATCGCATTTTCTCGGCGAGCTGAGCACTTTTTCTGAATTGTGCCGCTCCCGTCACTCTGGTTAGGTTGGCATCGAAAAAAACGCTCTCGGGTGCTTTAGAGTGCCGAGTTTATTACTGCGCATTAAGAAATGACCACCTCCAACGTTTGGTTTATGTTTTATAAGCATTTTTAATTTTATTGCTTAAATCGCATTTTCTCGGTGAGCTGAGCACTTTTTCTGAATTGTGCCGCTCCCGTCACTCTGGTTAGGTTGGCATCGAAAAAAACGCTCTCGGGTGCTTTAGAGTGCCGAGTTATTCACTGCGCATGAAGAAATGACCACCTCCAACGTTTGGTTTATGTTTTATAAGCATTTTTAATTTTATTGCTTAAATCGCATTTTCTCGGCGAGCTGAGCACTTTTTCTGAATTGTGCCGCTCCCGTCACTCTGGTTAGGTTGGCATCGAAAAAAACGCTCTCGGGTGCTTTAGAGTGCCGAGTTTATCACTGCGCATGAAGAAATGACCACCTCCAACGTTTGGTTTATGTTTTATAAGCATTTTTAATTTTATTGCTTAAATCGCATTTTCTCGGCGAGCTGAGCGCTTTTTCTGAATTGTGCCGCTCCCGTCACTCTGGTTAGGTTGGCATCGAAAAAAACGCTCTCGGGTGCTTTAGAGTGCCGAGTTATTCACTGCGCATGAAGAAATGACCACCTCCAATGTTTGGTTTATGTTTAATAAGCATTTTTAATTTTATTGCTTAAATCGCATTTTCTCGGCGAGCTGAGCGCTTTTTCTGAATTGTGCCGCTCCCGTCACTCTGGTTAGGTTGGCATCGAAAAAAACGCTCTCGGGTGCTTTAGAGTGCCGAGTTTATTACTGCGCATTAAGAAATGACCACCTCCAACGTTTGGTTTATGTTTTATAAGCATTTTTAATTTTATTGCTTAAATCGCATTTTCTCGGCGAGCTGAGCACTTTTTCTGAATTGTGCCGCTCCCGTCACTCTGGTTAGGTTGGCATCGAAAAAAACGCTCTCGGGTGCTTTAGAGTGCCGAGTTATTCACTGCGCATGAAGAAATGACCACCTCCAACGTTTGGTTTATGTTTTATAAGCATTTTTAATTTTATTGCTTAAATCGCATTTTCTCGGCGAGCTGAGCACTTTTTCTGAATTGTGCCGCTCCCGTCACTCTGGTTAGGTTGGCATCGAAAAAAACGCTCTCGGGTGCTTTAGAGTGCCGAGTTTATCACTGCGCATGAAGAAATGACCACCTCCAACGTTTGGTTTATGTTTTATAAGCATTTTTAATTTTATTGCTTAAATCGCATTTTCTCGGCGAGCTGAGCGCTTTTTCTGAATTGTGCCGCTCCCGTCACTCTGGTTAGGTTGGCATCGAAAAAAACGCTCTCGGGTGCTTTAGAGTGCCGAGTTATTCACTGCGCATGAAGAAATGACCACCTCCAATGTTTGGTTTATGTTTAATAAGCATTTTTAATTTTATTGCTTAAATCGCATTTTCTCGGCGAGCTGAGCGCTTTTTCTGAATTGTGCCGCTCCCGTCACTCTGGTTAGGTTGGCATCGAAAAAAACGCTCTCGGGTGCCTTAGAGTGCCGAGTTATTCACTGCGCATGAAGAAATGACCACCTCCAACGTTTGGTTTATGTTTAATAAGCATTTTTAATTTTATTGCTTAAATCGCATTTTCTCGGCGAGCTGAGCACTTTTTCTGAATTGTGCCGCTCCCGTCACTCTGGTTAGGTTGGCATCGAAAAAAACGCTCTCGGGTGCTTTAGAGTGCCGAGTTTATTACTGCGCATTAAGAAATGACCACCTCCAACGTTTGGTTTATGTTTTATAAGCATTTTTAATTTTATTGCTTAAATCGCATTTTCTCGGCGAGCTGAGCACTTTTTCTGAATTGTGCCGCTCCCGTCACTCTGGTTAGGTTGGCATCGAAAAAAACGCTCTCGGGTGCTTTAGAGTGCCGAGTTTATTACTGCGCATTAAGAAATGACCACCTCCAACGTTTGATTTATGTTTTATAAGCATTTTTAATTTTATTGCTTAAATCGCATTTTCTCGGCGAGCTGAGCACTTTTTCTGAATTGTGCCGCTCCCGTCACTCTGGTTAGGTTGGCATCGAAAAAAACGCTCTCGGGTGCTTTAGAGTGCCGAGTTTATTACTGCGCATTAAGAAATGACCACCTCCAACGTTTGGTTTATGTTTTATAAGCATTTTTAATTTTATTGCTTAAATCGCATTTTCTCGGCGAGCTGAGCACTTTTTCTGAATTGTGCCGCTCCCGTCACTCTGGTTAGGTTGGCATCGAAAAAAACGCTCTCGGGTGCTTTAGAGTGCCGAGTTATTCACTGCGCATGAAGAAATGACCACCTCCAACGTTTGGTTTATGTTTAATAAGCATTTTTAATTTTATTGCTTGAATCGCATTTTCTCGGCGAGCTGAGCACTTTTTCTGAATTGTGCCGCTCCCGTCACTCTGGTTAGGTTGGCATCGAAAAAAACGCTCTCGGGTGCTTTAGAGTGCCGAGTTTATCACTGCGCATGAAGAAATGACCACCTCCAACGTTTGGTTTATGTTTTATAAGCATTTTTAATTTTATTGCTTAAATCGCATTTTCTCGGCGAGCTGAGCACTTTTTCTGAATTGTGCCGCTCCCGTCACTCTGGTTAGGTTGGCATCGAAAAAAACGCTCTCGGGTGCTTTAGAGTGCCGAGTTTATCACTGCGCATGAAGAAATGACCACCTCCAACGTTTGGTTTATGTTTTATAAGCATTTTTAATTTTATTGCTTAAATCGCATTTTCTCGGCGAGCTGAAAGCTTTTTCTGAATTGTGCCGCTCCCGTCACTCTGGTTAGGTTGGCATCGAAAAAAACGCTCTCGGGTGCTTTAGAGTGCCGAGTTTATTACTGCGCATTAAGAAATGACCACCTCCAACGTTTGGTTTATGTTTTATAAGCATTTTTAATTTTATTGCTTAAATCGCATTTTCTCGGCGAGCTGAGCACTTTTTCTAAATTGTGCCGCTCCCGTCACTCTGGTTAGGTTGGCATCGAAAAAAACGCTCTCGGGTGCTTTAGAGTGCCGAGTTTATTACTGCGCATTAAGAAATGACCACCTCCAACGTTTGGTTTACGGTTTATAAGCATTTTTAATTTTATTGCTTAAATCGCATTTTCTCGGCGAGCTGAGCACTTTTTCTGAATTGTGCCGCTCCCGTCACTCTGGTTAGGTTGGCATCGAAAAAAACGCTCTCGGGTGCTTTAGAGTGCCGAGTTATTCACTGCGCATGAAGAAATGACCACCTCCAACGTTTGGTTTATGTTTAATAAGCATTTTTAATTTTATTGCTTGAATCGCATTTTCTCGGCGAGCTGAGCACTTTTTCTGAATTGTGCCGCTCCCGTCACTCTGGTTAGGTTGGCATCGAAAAAAACGCTCTCGGGTGCTTTAGAGTGCCGAGTTTATCACTGCGCATGAAGAAATGACCACCTCCAACGTTTGGTTTATGTTTTATAAGCATTTTTAATTTTATTGCTTAAATCGCATTTTCTCGGCGAGCTGAGCACTTTTTCTGAATTGTGCCGCTCCCGTCACTCTGGTTAGGTTGGCATCGAAAAAAAACACTCTCGGGTGCTTTAGAGTGCCGAGTTTATCACTGCGCATGAAGAAATGACCACCTCCAACGTTTGGTTTATGTTTTATAAGCATTTTTAATTTTATTGCTTAAATCGCATTTTCTCGGCGAGCTGAGCGCTTTTTCTGAATTGTGCCGCTCCCGTCACTCTGGTTAGGTTGGCATCGAAAAAAACGCTCTCGGGTGCTTTAGAGTGCCGAGTTTATTACTGCGCATTAAGAAATGACCACCTCCAACGTTTGGTTTATGTTTTATAAGCATTTTTAATTTTATTGCTTAAATCGCATTTTCTCGGCGAGCTGAGCACTTTTTCTGAATTGTGCCGCTCCCGTCACTCTGGTTAGGTTGGCATCGAAAAAAACGCTCACGGGTGCTTTAGAGTGCCGAGTTTATTACTGCGCATTAAGAAATGACCACCTCCAACGTTTGGTTTATGTTTTATAAGCATTTTTAATTTTATTGCTTAAATCGCATTTTCTCGGCGAGCTGAGCACTTTTTCTGAATTGTGCCGCTCCCGTCACTCTGGTTAGGTTGGCATCGAAAAAAACGCTCTCGGCTGCTTTAGAGTGCCGAGTTATTCACTGCGCATGGAGAAATGACCACCTCCAACGTTTGGTTTATGTTTTATAAGCATTTTTAATTTTATTGCTTAAATCGCATTTTCTCGGCGAGCTGAGCACTTTTTCTGAATTGTGCCGCTCCCGTCACTCTGGTTAGGTTGGCATCGAAAAAAACGCTCTCGGGTGCTTTAGAGTGCCGAGTTTATCACTGCGCATGAAGAAATGACCACCTCCAACGTTTGGTTTATGTTTTATAAGCATTTTTAATTTTATTGCTTAAATCGCATTTTCTCGGCGAGCTGAGCGCTTTTTCTGAATTGTGCCGCTCCCGTCACTCTGGTTAGGTTGGCATCGAAAAAAACGCTCTCGGGTGCTTTAGAGTGCCGAGTTTATCACTGCGCATGAAGAAATGACCACCTCCAACGTTTGGTTTATGTTTTATAAGCATTTTTAATTGTATTGCTTAAATCGCATTTTCTCGGCGAGCTGAGCGCTTTTTCTGAATTGTGCCGCTCCCGTAACTCTGGTTAGGTTGGCATCGAAAAAAACGCTCTCGGGTGCTTTAGAGTGCCGAGTTTATCACTGCGCATGAAGAAATGACCACCTCCAACGTTTGGTTTATGTTTTATAAGCATTTTTAATTTTATTGCTTAAATCGCATTTTCTCGGCGAGCTGAGGACTTTTTCTGAATTGTGCCGCTCCCGTCACTCTGGTTAGGTTGGCATCGAAAAAAACGCTCTCGGGTGCTCTAGAGTGCCGAGTTTATTACTGCGCTTTAAGAAATGACCACCTCCAACGTTTGGTTTATGTTTTATAAGCATTTTTAATTTTATTGCTTAAATCGCATTTTCTCGGCGAGCTGAGCACTTTTTCTGAATTGTGCCGCTCCCGTCACTCTGGTTAGGTTGGCATCGAAAAAAACGCTCACGGGTGCTTTAGAGTGCCGAGTTTATTACTGCGCATTAAGAAATGACCACCTCCAACGTTTGGTTTATGTTTTATATGCATTTTTAATTTTATTGCTTAAATCGCATTTTCTCGGCGAGCTGAGCACTTTTTCTGAATTGTGCCGCTCCCGTCACTCTGGTTAGGTTGGCATCGAAAAACACGCTCTCGGGTGCTTTAGAGTGCCGAGTTATTCACTGCGCATGAAGAAATGACCACCTCCAACGTTTGGTTTATGTTTTATAAGCATTTTTAATTTTATTGCTTAAATCGCATTTTCTCGGCGAGCTGAGCACTTTTTCTGAATTGTGCCGCTCCCGTCACTCTGGTTAGGTTGGCATCGAAAAAAACGCTCACGGGTGCTTTAGAGTGCCGAGTTTATTACTGCGCATTAAGAAATGACCACCTCCAACGTTTGGTTTATGTTTTATAAGCATTTTTAATTTTATTGCTTAAATCGCATTTTCTCGGCGAGCTGAGCACTTTTTCTGAATTGTGCCGCTCCCGTCACTCTGGTTAGGTTGGCATCGAAAAAAACGCTCTCGGGTGCTTTAGAGTGCCGAGTTATTCACTGCGCATGGAGAAATGACCACCTCCAACGTTTGGTTTATGTTTTATAAGCATTTTTAATTTTATTGCTTAAATCGCATTTTCTCGGCGAGCTGAGCACTTTTTCTGAATTGTGCCGCTCCCGTCACTCTGGTTAGGTTGGCATCGAAAAAAACGCTCTCGGGTGCTTTAGAGTGCCGAGTTTATCACTGCGCATGAAGAAATGACCACCTCCAACGTTTGGTTTATGTTTAATAAGCATTTTTAATTTTATTGCTTAAATCGCATTTTCTCGGCGAGCTGAGCACTTTTTCTGAATTGTGCCGCTCCCGTCACTCTGGTTAGGTTGGCATCGAAAAAAACGCTCTCGGGTGCTTTAGAGTGCCGAGTTTATCACTGCGCATGAAGAAATGACCACCTCCAACGTTTGGTTTATGTTTTATAAGCATTTTTAATTTTATTGCTTAAATCGCATTTTCTCGGCGAGCTGAGCGCTTTTTCTGAATTGTGCCGCTCCCGTCACTCTGGTTAGGTTGGCATCGAAAAAAACGCTCTCGGGTGCTTTAGAGTGCCGAGTTTATCACTGCGCATGAAGAAATGACCACCTCCAACGTTTGGTTTATGTTTAATAAGCATTTTTAATTTTATTGCTTAAATCGCATTTTCTCGGCGAGCTGAGCACTTTTTCTGAATTGTGCCGCTCCCGTCACTCTGGTTAGGTTGGCATCGAAAAAAACGCTCTCGGGTGCTTTAGAGTGCCGAGTTTATTACTGCGCATTAGGAAATGACCACCTCCAACGTTTGGTTTATGTTTTATAAGCATTTTTAATTTTATTGCTTAAATCGCATTTTCTCGGCGAGCTGAGCGCTTTTTCTGAATTGTGCCGCTCCCGTCACTCTGGTTAGGTTGGCATCGAAAAAAACGCTCTCGGGTGCTTTAGAGTGCCGAGTTTATTACTGCGCATTAAGAAATGACCACCTCCAACGTTTGGTTTATGTTTTATAAGCATTTTTAATTTTATTGCTTAAATCGCATTTTCTCGGCGAGCTGAGCACTTTTTCTGAATTGTGCCGCTCCCGTCACTCTGGTTAGGTTGGCATCGAAAAAAACGCTCTCGGGTGCTTTAGAGTGCCGAGTTTATTACTGCGCATTGAGAAATGACCACCTCCAACGTTTGGTTTATGTTTTATAAGCATTTTTAATTTTATTGCTTAAATCGCATTTTCTCGGCGAGCTGAGCACTTTTTCTGAATTGTGCCGCTCCCGTCACTCTGGTTAGGTTGGCATCGAAAAAAACGCTCTCGGGTGCTTTAGAGTGCCGAGTTTATTACTGCGCATTAAGAAATGACCACCTCCAACGTTTGGTTTATGTTTTATAAGCATTTTTAATTTTATTGCTTAAATCGCATTTTCTCGGCGAGCTGAGCGCTTTTTCTGAATTGTGCCGCTCCCGTCACTCTGGTTAGGTTGGCATCGAAAAAAACGCTCTCGGGTGCTTTAGAGTGCCGAGTTTATCACTGCGCATGAAGAAATGACCACCTCCAACGTTTGGTTTATGTTTTATAAGCATTTTTAATTTTATTGCTTAAATCGCATTTTCTCGGCGAGCTGAGCGCTTTTTCTGAATTGTGCCGCTCCCGTAACTCTGGTTAGGTTGGCATCGAAAAAAACGCTCTCGGGTGCTTTAGAGTGCCGGGTTTATCACTGCGCATGAAGAAATGACCACTTCCAACGTTTGGTTTATGATTTATAAGCATTTTTAATTTTATTGCTTAAATCGCATTTTCTCGGCGAGCTGAGCACTTTTTCTGAATTGTGCCGCTCCCGTCACTCTGGTTAGGTTGGCATCGAAAAAAACGCTCTCGGGTGCTCTAGAGTGCCGAGTTTATTACTGCGCATTAAGAAATGACCACCTCCAACGTTTGGTTTATGTTTTATAAGCATTTTTAATTTTATTGCTTAAATCGCATTTTCTCGGCGAGCTGAGCACTTTTTCTGAATTGTGCCGCTCCCGTCACTCTGGTTAGGTTGGCATCGAAAAAAACGCTCTCGGGTGCTTTAGAGTGCCGAGTTTATTACTGCGCATTAAGAAATGACCACCTCCAACGTTTGGTTTATGTTTTATAAGCATTTTTAATTTTATTGCTTAAATCGCATTTTCTCGGCGAGCTGAGCACTTTTTCTGAATTGTGCCGCTCCCGTCACTCTGGTTAGGTTGGCATCGAAAAAAACGCTCTCGGGTGCTTTAGAGTGCCGAGTTATTCACTGCGCATGAAGAAATGACCACCTCCAACGTTTGGTTTATGTTTTATAAGCATTTTTAATTTTATTGCTTAAATCGCATTTTCTCGGCGAGCTGAGCACTTTTTCTGAATTGTGCCGCTCCCGTCACTCTGGTTAGGTTGGCATCGAAAAAAACGCTCTCGGGTGCTTTAGAGTGCCGAGTTTATCACTGCGCATGAAGAAATGACCACCTCCAACGTTTGGTTTATGTTTTATAAGCATTTTTAATTTTATTGCTTAAATCGCATTTTCTCGGCGAGCTGAGCGCTTTTTCTGAATTGTGCCGCTCCCGTCACTCTGGTTAGGTTGGCATCGAAAAAAACGCTCTCGGGTGCTTTAGAGTGCCGAGTTATTCACTGCGCATGAAGAAATGACCACCTCCAATGTTTGGTTTATGTTTAATAAGCATTTTTAATTTTATTGCTTAAATCGCATTTTCTCGGCGAGCTGAGCGCTTTTTCTGAATTGTGCCGCTCCCGTCACTCTGGTTAGGTTGGCATCGAAAAAAACGCTCTCGGGTGCTTTAGAGTGCCGAGTTATTCACTGCGCATGAAGAAATGACCACCCCCAACGTTTGGTTTATGTTTAATAAGCATTTTTAATTTTATTGCTTAAATCGCATTTTCTCGGCGAGCTGAGCACTTTTTCTGAATTGTGCCGCTCCCGTCACTCTGGTTAGGTTGGCATCGAAAAAAACGCTCTCGGGTGCTTTAGAGTGCCGAGTTTATTACTGCGCATTAAGAAATGACCACCTCCAACGTTTGGTTTATGTTTTATAAGCATTTTTAATTTTATTGCTTAAATCGCATTTTCTCGGCGAGCTGAGCACTTTTTCTGAATTGTGCCGCTCCCGTCACTCTGGTTAGGTTGGCATCGAAAAAAACGCTCTCGGGTGCTTTAGAGTGCCGAGTTTATTACTGCGCATTAAGAAATGACCACCTCCAACGTTTGGTTTATGTTTTATAAGCATTTTTAATTTTATTGCTTAAATCGCATTTTCTCGGCGAGCTGAGCACTTTTTCTGAATTGTGCCGCTCCCGTCACTCTGGTTAGGTTGGCATCGAAAAAAACGCTCTCGGGTGCTTTAGAGTGCCGAGTTTATTACTGCGCATTAAGAAATGACCACCTCCAACGTTTGGTTTATGTTTTATAAGCATTTTTAATTTTATTGCTTAAATCACATTTTCTCGGCGAGCTGAGCACTTTTTCTGAATTGTGCCGCTCCCGTCACTCTGGTTAGGTTGGCATCGAAAAAAACGCTATCGGGTGCTTTAGAGTGCCGAGTTATTCACTGCGCATGAAGAAATGACCACCTCCAACGTTTGGTTTATGTTTAATAAGCATTTTTAATTTTATTGCTTAAATCGCATTTTCTCGGCGAGCTGAGCACTTTTTCTGAATTGTGCCGCTCCCGTCACTCTGGTTAGGTTGGCATCGAAAAAAACGCTCTCGGGTGCTTTAGAGTGCCGAGTTTATTACTGCGCATTAAGAAATGACCACCTCCAACGTTTGGTTTATGTTTTATAAGCATTTTTAATTTTATTGCTTAAATCGCATTTTCTCGGCGAGCTGAGCACTTTTTCTGAATTGTGCCGCTCCCGTCACTCTGGTTAGGTTGGCATCGAAAAAAACGCTCTCGGGTGCTTTAGAGTGCCGAGTTTATTACTGCGCATTAAGAAATGACCACCTCCAACGTTTGGTTTATGTTTTATAAGCATTTTTAATTTTATTGCTTAATTCGCATTTTCTCGGCGAGCTGAGCGCTTTTTCTGAATTGTGCCGCTCCCGTCACTCTGGTTAGGTTGGCATCGAAAAAAACGCTCTCGGGTGCTTTAGAGTGCCGAGTTATTCACTGCGCATGAAGAAATGACCACCTCCAACGTTTGGTTTATGTTTAATAAGCATTTTTAATTTTATTGCTTAAATCGCATTTTCTCGGCGAGCTGAGCACTTTTTCTGAATTGTGCCGCTCCCGTCACTCTGGTTAGGTTGGCATCGAAAAAAACGCTCTCGGGTGCTTTAGAGTGCCGAGTTTATTACTGCGCATTAAGAAATGACCACCTCCAACGTTTGGTTTATGTTTTATAAGCATTTTTAATTTTATTGCTTAAATCGCATTTTCTCGGCGAGCTGAGCACTTTTTCTGAATTGTGCCGCTCCCGTCACTCTGGTTAGGTTGGCATCGAAAAAAACGCTCTCGGGTGCTTTAGAGTGCCGAGTTTATTACTGCGCATTAAGAAATGACCACCTCCAACGTTTGGTTTATGTTTTATAAGCATTTTTAATTTTATAGCTTAAATCGCATTTTCTCGGCGAGCTGAGCACTTTTTCTGAATTGTGCCGCTCCCGTCACTTGGCATCGAAAAAAACGCTCTCGGGTGCTTTAGAGTGCCGAGTTATTCACTGCGCATGAAGAAATGACCACCTCCAACGTTTGGTTTATGTTTTATAAGCATTTTTAATTTTATTGCTTAAATCGCATTTTCTCGGCGAACTGAGCGCTTTTTCTGAATTGTGCCGCTCCCGTAACTCTGGTTAGGTTGGCATCGAAAAAAACGCTCTCGGGTGCTTTAGAGTGCCGAGTTTATCACTGCGCATGAAGAAATGACCACTTCCAACGTTTGGTTTATGTTTTATAAGCATTTTTAATTTTATTGCTTAAATCGCATTTTCTCGGCGAGCTGAGCACTTTTTCTGAATTGTGCCGCTCCCGTCACTCTGGTTAGGTTGGCATCGAAAAAAACGCTCTCGGGTGCTCTAGAGTGCCGAGTTTATTACTGCGCATTAAGAAATGACCACCTCCAACGTTTGGTTTATGTTTTATAAGCATTTTTAATTTTATTGCTTAAATCGCATTTTCTCGGCGAGCTGAGCACTTTTTCTGAATTGTGCCGCTCCCGTCACTCTGGTTAGGTTGGCATCGAAAAAAACGCTCTCGGGTGCTTTAGAGTGCCGAGTTTATTACTGCGCATTAAGAAATGACCACCTCCAACGTTTGGTTTATGTTTTATAAGCATTTTTAATTTTATTGCTTAAATCGCATTTTCTCGGCGAGCTGAGCACTTTTTCTGAATTGTGCCGCTCCCGCCACTCTGGTTAGGTTGGCATCGAAAAAAACGCTCTCGGGTGCTTTAGAGTGCCGAGTTTATTACTGCGCATTAAGAAATGACCACCTCCAACGTTTGATTTATGTTTTATAAGCATTTTTAATTTTATTGCTTAAATCGCATTTTCTCGGCGAGCTGAGCACTTTTTCTGAATTGTGCCGCTCCCGTCACTCTGGTTAGGTTGGCATCGAAAAAAACGCTCTCGGGTGCTTTAGAGTGCCGAGTTATTCACTGCGCATGAAGAAATGACCACCTCCAACGTTTGGTTTATGTTTTATAAGCATTTTTAATTTTATTGCTTAAATCGCATTTTCTCGGCGAGCTGAGCACTTTTTCTGAATTGTGCCGCTCCCGTCACTCTGGTTAGGTTGGCATCGAAAAAAACGCTCTCGGGTGCTTTAGAGTGCCGAGTTTATCACTGCGCATTAAGAAATGCCTCCAACGTTTGGTTTATGTTTTATAAGCATTTTTAATTTTATTGCTTAAATCGCATTTTCTCGGCGAGCTGAGCGCTTTTTCTGAATTGTGCCGCTCCCGTCACTCTGGTTAGGTTGGCATCGAAAAAAACGCTCTCGGGTGCTTTAGAGTGCCGAGTTTATTACTGCGCATTAAGAAATGACCACCTCCAACGTTTGGTTTATGTTTTATAAGCATTTTTAATTTTATTGCTTAAATCGCATTTTCTCGGCGAGCTGAGCACTTTTTCTGAATTGTGCCGCTCGCGTCACTCTGGTTAGGTTGGCATCGAAAAAAACGCTCTCGGGTGCTTTAGAGTGCCGAGTTTATTACTGCGCATTAAGAAATGACCACCTCCAACGTTTGGTTTATGTTTTATAAGCATTTTTAATTTTATTGCTTAAATCGCATTTTCTCGGCGAGCTGAGCACTTTTTCTGAATTGTGCCGCTCCCGTCACTTGGCATCGAAAAAAACGCTCTCGGGTGCTTTAGAGTGCCGAGTTATTCACTGCGCATGAAGAAATGACCACCTCCAACGTTTGGTTTATGTTTTATAAGCATTTTTAATTTTATTGCTTAAATCGCATTTTCTCGGCGAGCTGAGCGCTTTTTCTGAATTGTGCCGCTCCCGTCACTCTGGTTAGGTTGGCATCGAAAAAAACGCTCTCGGGTGCTTTAGAGTGCCGAGTTATTCACTGCGCATGAAGAAATGACCACCTCCAACGTTTGGTTTATGTTTAATAAGCATTTTTAATTTTATTGCTTAAATCGCATTTTCTCGGCGAGCTGAGCACTTTTTCTGAATTGTGCCGCTCCCGTCACTCTGGTTAGGTTGGCATCGAAAAAAACGCTCTCGGGTGCTTTAGAGTGCCGAGTTTATTACTGCGCATTAGGAAATGACCACCTCCAACGTTTGGTTTATGTTTTATAAGCATTTTTAATTTTATTGCTTAAATCGCATTTTCTCGGCGAGCTGAGCGCTTTTTCTGAATTGTGCCGCTCCCGTCACTCTGGTTAGGTTGGCATCGAAAAAAACGCTCTCGGGTGCTTTAGAGTGCCGAGTTTATTACTGCGCATTAAGAAATGACCACCTCCAACGTTTGGTTTATGTTTTATAAGCATTTTTAATTTTATTGCTTAAATCGCATTTTCTCGGCGAGCTGAGCACTTTTTCTGAATTGTGCCGCTCCCGTCACTCTGGTTAGGTTGGCATCGAAAAAAACGCTCTCGGGTGCTCTAGAGTGCCGAGTTTATTACTGCGCATTAAGAAATGACCACCTCCAACGTTTGGTTTATGTTTTATAAGCATTTTTAATTTTATTGCTTAAATCGCATTTTCTCGGCGAGCTGAGCACTTTTTCTGAATTGTGCCGCTCCCGTCACTCTGGTTAGGTTGGCATCGAAAAAAACGCTCTCGGGTGCTTTAGAGTGCCGAGTTTATTACTGCGCATTAAGAAATGACCACCTCCAACGTTTGGTTTATGTTTTATAAGCATTTTTAATTTTATTGCTTAAATCGCATTTTCTCGGCGAGCTGAGCACTTTTTCTGAATTGTGCCGCTCCCGTCACTCTGGTTAGGTTGGCATCGAAAAAAACGCTCTCGGGTGCTTTAGAGTGCCGAGTTATTCACTGCGCATGAAGAAATGACCACCTCCAACGTTTGGTTTATGTTTTATAAGCATTTTTAATTGTATTGCTTAAATCGCATTTTCTCGGCGAGCTGAGCACTTTTTCTGAATTGTGCCGCTCCCGTCACTCTGGTTAGGTTGGCATCGAAAAAAACGCTCTCGGGTGCTTTAGAGTGCCGAGTTTATCACTGCGCATGAAGAAATGACCACCTCCAACGTTTGGTTTATGTTTTATAAGTATTTTTAATTTTATTGCTTAAATCGCATTTTCTCGGCGAGCTGAGCACTTTTTCTGAATTGTGCCGCTCCCGTCACTCTGGTTAGGTTGGCATCGAAAAAAACGCTCTCGGGTGCTTTAGAGTGCCGAGTTATTCACTGCGCATGAAGAAATGACCACCTCCAACGTTTGGTTTATGTTTAATAAGCATTTTTAAATTTATTGCTTGAATCGCATTTTCTCGGCGAGCTGAGCACTTTTTCTGAATTGTGCCGCTCCCGTCACTCTGGTTAGATTGGCATCGAAAAAAACGCTCTCGGGTGCTTTAGAGTGCCGAGTTTATCACTGCGCATGAAGAAATGACCACCTCCAACGTTTGGTTTATGTTTTATAAGCATTTTTAATTTTATTGCTTAAATCGCATTTTCTCGGCGAGCTGAGCACTTTTTCTGAATTGTGCAGCTCCCGTCACTCTGGTTAGGTTGGCATCGAAAAAAACGCTCTCGGGTGCTTTAGAGTGCCGAGTTTATCACTGCGCATGAAGAAATGACCACCTCCAACGTTTGGTTTATGTTTTATAAGCATTTTTAATTTTATTGCTTAAATCGCATTTTCTCGGCGAGCTGAGCGCTTTTTCTGAATTGTGCCGCTCCCGTCACTCTGGTTAGGTTGGCATCGAAAAAAACGCTCTCGGGTGCTTTAGAGTGCCGAGTTTATCACTGCGCATGAAGAAATGACCACCTCCAACGTTTGGTTTATGTTTTATAAGCATTTTTAATTTTATTGCTTAAATCGCATTTTCTCGGCGAGCTGAGCACTTTTTCTGAATTGTGCCGCTCCCGTCACTCTGGTTAGGTTGGCATCGAAAAAAACGCTCTCGGGTGCTTTAGAGTGCCGAGTTTATCACTGTGCATGAAGAAATGACCACCTCCAACGTTTGGTTTATGTTTTATAAGCATTTTTAATTTTATTGCTTAAATCGCATTTTCTCGGCGAGCTGAGCGCTTTTTCTGAATTGTGCCGCTCCCGTCACTCTGGTTAGGTTGGCATGGAAAAAAACGCTCTCGGGTGCTTTAGAGTGCCGAGTTTATCACTGCGCATGAAGAAATGACCACCTCCAACGTTTGGTTTATGTTTTATAAGCATTTTTAATTTTATTGCTTAAATCGCATTTTCTCGGCGAGCTGAGCGCTTTTTCTGAATTGTGCCGCTCCCGTCACTCTGGTTAGGTTGGCATCGAAAAAAACGCTCTCGGGTGCTTTAGAGTGCCGAGTTTATCACTGCGCATGAAGAAATGACCACCTCCAACGTTTGGTTTATGTTTTATAAGCATTTTTAATTTTATTGCTTAAATCGCATTTACTCGGCGAGCTGAGCACTTTTTCTGAATTGTGCCGCTCCCGTCACTCTGGTTAGGTTGGCATCGAAAAAAACGCTCTCGGGTGCTTTAGAGTGCCGAGTTTATCACTGCGCATGAAGAAATGACCACCTCCAACGTTTGGTTTATGTTTTATAAGCATTTTTAATTTTATTGCTTAAATCGCATTTTCTCGGCGAGCTGAGCACTTTTTCTGAATTGTGCCGCTCCCGTCACTCTGGTTAGGTTGGCATGGAAAAAAACGCTCTCGGGTGCTTTAGAGTGCCGAGTTTATCACCGCGCATGAAGAAATGACCACCTCCAACGTTTGGTTTATGTTTTATAAGCATTTTTAATTTTATTGCTTAAATCGCATTTTCTCGGCGAGCTGAGCGCTTTTTCTGAATTGTGCCGCTCCCGTCACTCTGGTTAGGTTGGCATCGAATAAAACGCTCTCGGGTGCTTTAGAGTGCCGAGTTTATCACTGCGCATGAAGAAATGACCACCTCCAACGTTTGGTTTATGTTTTATAAGCATTTTTAATTTTATTGCTTAAATCGCATTTTCTCGGCGAGCTGAGCACTTTTTCTGAATTGTGCCGCTCCCGTCACTCTGGTTAGGTTGGCATCGAAAAAAACGCTCTCGGGTGCTTTAGAGTGCCGAGTTTATTACTGCGTAATAAGAAATGACCATCTACAACGTTTGGTTTATGTTTTATAAGCATTTTTAATTTTATTGCTTAAATCGCATTTTCTCGGCGAGCTGAGCACTTTTTCTGAATTGTGCCGCTCCCGTCACTCTGGTTAGGTTGGCATGGAAAAAAACGCTCTCGGGTGCTTTAGAGTGCCGAGTTTATCACTGCGCATGAAGAAATGACCACCTCCAACGTTTGGTTTATGTTTTATAAGCATTTTTAATTTTATTGCTTAAATCGCATTTTCTCGGCGAGCTGAGCACTTTTTCTGAATTGTGCCGCTCCCGTCACTCTGGTTAGGTTGGCATGGAAAAAAACGCTCTCGGGTGCTTTAGAGTGCCGAGTTTATCACTGCGTAATAAGAAATGACCATCTACAACGTTTGGTTTATGTTTTATAAGCATTTTTAATTTTATTGCTTAAATCGCATTTTCTCGGCGAGCTGAGCACTTTTTCTGAATTGTGCCGCTCCCGTCACTCTGGTTAGGTTGGCATCGAAAAAAACGCTCTCGGGTGCTTTAGAGTGCCGAGTTTATCACTGTGCATGAAGAAATGACCACCTCCAACGTTTGGTTTATGTTTTATAAGCATTTTTAATTTTATTGCTTAAATCGCATTTTCTCGGCGAGCTGAGCGCTTTTTCTGAATTGTGCCGCTCCCGTCACTCTGGTTAGGTTGGCATGGAAAAAAACGCTCTCGGGTGCTTTAGAGTGCCGAGTTTATCACTGCGCATGAAGAAATGACCACCTCCAACGTTTGGTTTATGTTTTATAAGCATTTTTAATTTTATTGCTTAAATCGCATTTTCTCGGCGAGCTGAGCGCTTTTTCTGAATTGTGCCGCTCCCGTCACTCTGGTTAGGTTGGCATCGAAAAAAACGCTCTCGGGTGCTTTAGAGTGCCGAGTTTATCACTGCGCATGAAGAAATGACCACCTCCAACGTTTGGTTTATGTTTTATAAGCATTTTTAATTTTATTGCTTAAATCGCATTTACTCGGCGAGCTGAGCACTTTTTCTGAATTGTGCCGCTCCCGTCACTCTGGTTAGGTTGGCATCGAAAAAAACGCTCTCGGGTGCTTTAGAGTGCCGAGTTTATCACTGCGCATGAAGAAATGACCACCTCCAACGTTTGGTTTATGTTTTATAAGCATTTTTAATTTTATTGCTTAAATCGCATTTTCTCGGCGAGCTGAGCACTTTTTCTGAATTGTGCCGCTCCCGTCACTCTGGTTAGGTTGGCATGGAAAAAAACGCTCTCGGGTGCTTTAGAGTGCCGAGTTTATCACCGCGCATGAAGAAATGACCACCTCCAACGTTTGGTTTATGTTTTATAAGCATTTTTAATTTTATTGCTTAAATCGCATTTTCTCGGCGAGCTGAGCGCTTTTTCTGAATTGTGCCGCTCCCGTCACTCTGGTTAGGTTGGCATCGAATAAAACGCTCTCGGGTGCTTTAGAGTGCCGAGTTTATCACTGCGCATGAAGAAATGACCACCTCCAACGTTTGGTTTATGTTTTATAAGCATTTTTAATTTTATTGCTTAAATCGCATTTTCTCGGCGAGCTGAGCACTTTTTCTGAATTGTGCCGCTCCCGTCACTCTGGTTAGGTTGGCATCGAAAAAAACGCTCTCGGGTGCTTTAGAGTGCCGAGTTTATTACTGCGTAATAAGAAATGACCATCTACAACGTTTGGTTTATGTTTTATAAGCATTTTTAATTTTATTGCTTAAATCGCATTTTCTCGGCGAGCTGAGCACTTTTTCTGAATTGTGCCGCTCCCGTCACTCTGGTTAGGTTGGCATGGAAAAAAACGCTCTCGGGTGCTTTAGAGTGCCGAGTTTATCACTGCGCATGAAGAAATGACCACCTCCAACGTTTGGTTTATGTTTTATAAGCATTTTTAATTTTATTGCTTAAATCGCATTTTCTCGGCGAGCTGAGCACTTTTTCTGAATTGTGCCGCTCCCGTCACTCTGGTTAGGTTGGCATCGAAAAAAACGCTCTCGGGTGCTTTAGAGTGCCGAGTTTATCACTGCGCATGAAGAAATGACCACCTCCAACGTTTGGTTTATGTTTTATAAGCATTTTTAATTTTATTGCTTAAATCGCATTTTCTCGGCGAGCTGAGCACTTTTTCTGAATTGTGCCGCTCCCGTCACTTGGCATCGAAAAAAACGCTCTCGGGTGCTTTAGAGTGCCGAGTTATTCACTGCGCATGAAGAAATGACCACCTCCAACGTTTGGTTTATGTTTTATAAGCATTTTTAATTTTATTGCTTAAATCGCATTTTCTCGGCGAGCTGAGCGCTTTTTCTGAATTGTGCCGCTCCCGTCACTCTGGTTAGGTTGGCATCGAAAAAAACGCTCTCGGGTGCTTTAGAGTGCCGAGTTTATCACTGCGCATGAAGAAATGACCACCTCCAACGTTTGGTTTATGTTTTATAAGCATTTTTAATTTTATTGCTTAAATCGCATTTTCTCGGCGAGCTGAGCGCTTTTTCTGAATTGTGCCGCTCCCGTAACTCTGGTTAGGTTGGCATCGAAAAAAACGCTCTCGGGTGCTTTAGAGTGCCGGGTTTATCACTGCGCATGAAGAAATGACCACTTCCAACGTTTGGTTTATGATTTATAAGCATTTTTAATTTTATTGCTTAAATCGCATTTTCTCGGCGAGCTGAGCACTTTTTCTGAATTGTGCCGCTCCCGTCACTCTGGTTAGGTTGGCATCGAAAAAAACGCTCTCGGGTGCTCTAGAGTGCCGAGTTTATTACTGCGCATTAAGAAATGACCACCTCCAACGTTTGGTTTATGTTTTATAAGCATTTTTAATTTTATTGCTTAAATCGCATTTTCTCGGCGAGCTGAGCACTTTTTCTGAATTGTGCCGCTCCCGTCACTCTGGTTAGGTTGGCATCGAAAAAAACGCTCTCGGGTGCTTTAGAGTGCCGAGTTTATTACTGCGCATTAAGAAATGACCACCTCCAACGTTTGGTTTATGTTTTATAAGCATTTTTAATTTTATTGCTTAAATCGCATTTTCTCGGCGAGCTGAGCACTTTTTCTGAATTGTGCCGCTCCCGTCACTCTGGTTAGGTTGGCATCGAAAAAAACGCTCTCGGGTGCTTTAGAGTGCCGAGTTATTCACTGCGCATGAAGAAATGACCACCTCCAACGTTTGGTTTATGTTTTATAAGCATTTTTAATTTTATTGCTTAAATCGCATTTTCTCGGCGAGCTGAGCACTTTTTCTGAATTGTGCCGCTCCCGTCACTCTGGTTAGGTTGGCATCGAAAAAAACGCTCTCGGGTGCTTTAGAGTGCCGAGTTTATCACTGCGCATGAAGAAATGACCACCTCCAACGTTTGGTTTATGTTTTATAAGCATTTTTAATTTTATTGCTTAAATCGCATTTTCTCGGCGAGCTGAGCGCTTTTTCTGAATTGTGCCGCTCCCGTCACTCTGGTTAGGTTGGCATCGAAAAAAACGCTCTCGGGTGCTTTAGAGTGCCGAGTTATTCACTGCGCATGAAGAAATGACCACCTCCAATGTTTGGTTTATGTTTAATAAGCATTTTTAATTTTATTGCTTAAATCGCATTTTCTCAGCGAGCTGAGCGCTTTTTCTGAATTGTGCCGCTCCCGTCACTCTGGTTAGGTTGGCATCGAAAAAAACGCTCTCGGGTGCTTTAGAGTGCCGAGTTATTCACTGCGCATGAAGAAATGACCACCCCCAACGTTTGGTTTATGTTTAATAAGCATTTTTAATTTTATTGCTTAAATCGCATTTTCTCGGCGAGCTGAGCACTTTTTCTGAATTGTGCCGCTCCCGTCACTCTGGTTAGGTTGGCATCGAAAAAAACGCTCTCGGGTGCTTTAGAGTGCCGAGTTTATTACTGCGCATTAAGAAATGACCACCTCCAACGTTTGGTTTATGTTTTATAAGCATTTTTAATTTTATTGCTTAAATCGCATTTTCTCGGCGAGCTGAGCACTTTTTCTGAATTGTGCCGCTCCCGTCACTCTGGTTAGGTTGGCATCGAAAAAAACGCTCTCGGGTGCTTTAGAGTGCCGAGTTTATTACTGCGCATTAAGAAATGACCACCTCCAACGTTTGGTTTATGTTTTATAAGCATTTTTAATTTTATTGCTTAAATCGCATTTTCTCGGCGAGCTGAGCACTTTTTCTGAATTGTGCCGCTCCCGTCACTCTGGTTAGGTTGGCATCGAAAAAAACGCTCTCGGGTGCTTTAGAGTGCCGAGTTTATTACTGCGCATTAAGAAATGACCACCTCCAACGTTTGGTTTATGTTTTATAAGCATTTTTAATTTTATTGCTTAAATCGCATTTTCTCGGCGAGCTGAGCACTTTTTCTGAATTGTGCCGCTCCCGTCACTCTGGTTAGGTTGGCATCGAAAAAAACGCTATCGGGTGCTTTAGAGTGCCGAGTTATTCACTGCGCATGAAGAAATGACCACCTCCAACGTTTGGTTTATGTTTAATAAGCATTTTTAATTTTATTGCTTAAATCGCATTTTCTCGGCGAGCTGAGCACTTTTTCTGAATTGTGCCGCTCCCGTCACTCTGGTTAGGTTGGCATCGAAAAAAACGCTCTCGGGTGCTTTAGAGTGCCGAGTTTATTACTGCGCATTAAGAAATGACCACCTCCAACGTTTGGTTTATGTTTTATAAGCATTTTTAATTTTATTGCTTAAATCGCATTTTCTCGGCGAGCTGAGCACTTTTTCTGAATTGTGCCGCTCCCGTCACTCTGGTTAGGTTGGCATCGAAAAAAACGCTCTCGGGTGCTTTAGAGTGCCGAGTTTATTACTGCGCATTAAGAAATGACCACCTCCAACGTTTGGTTTATGTTTTATAAGCATTTTTAATTTTATTGCTTAATTCGCATTTTCTCGGCGAGCTGAGCGCTTTTTCTGAATTGTGCCGCTCCCGTCACTCTGGTTAGGTTGGCATCGAAAAAAACGCTCTCGGGTGCTTTAGAGTGCCGAGTTATTCACTGCGCATGAAGAAATGACCACCTCCAACGTTTGGTTTATGTTTAATAAGCATTTTTAATTTTATTGCTTAAATCGCATTTTCTCGGCGAGCTGAGCACTTTTTCTGAATTGTGCCGCTCCCGTCACTCTGGTTAGGTTGGCATCGAAAAAAACGCTCTCGGGTGCTTTAGAGTGCCGAGTTTATTACTGCGCATTAAGAAATGACCACCTCCAACGTTTGGTTTATGTTTTATAAGCATTTTTAATTTTATTGCTTAAATCGCATTTTCTCGGCGAGCTGAGCACTTTTTCTGAATTGTGCCGCTCCCGTCACTCTGGTTAGGTTGGCATCGAAAAAAACGCTCTCGGGTGCTTTAGAGTGCCGAGTTTATTACTGCGCATTAAGAAATGACCACCTCCAACGTTTGGTTTATGTTTTATAAGCATTTTTAATTTTATAGCTTAAATCGCATTTTCTCGGCGAGCTGAGCACTTTTTCTGAATTGTGCCGCTCCCGTCACTTGGCATCGAAAAAAACGCTCTCGGGTGCTTTAGAGTGCCGAGTTATTCACTGCGCATGAAGAAATGACCACCTCCAACGTTTGGTTTATGTTTTATAAGCATTTTTAATTTTATTGCTTAAATCGCATTTTCTCGGCGAGCTGAGCGCTTTTTCTGAATTGTGCCGCTCCCGTAACTCTGGTTAGGTTGGCATCGAAAAAAACGCTCTCGGGTGCTTTAGAGTGCCGAGTTTATCACTGCGCATGAAGAAATGACCACTTCCAACGTTTGGTTTATGTTTTATAAGCATTTTTAATTTTATTGCTTAAATCGCATTTTCTCGGCGAGCTGAGCACTTTTTCTGAATTGTGCCGCTCCCGTCACTCTGGTTAGGTTGGCATCGAAAAAAACGCTCTCGGGTGCTCTAGAGTGCCGAGTTTATTACTGCGCATTAAGAAATGACCACCTCCAACGTTTGGTTTATGTTTTATAAGCATTTTTAATTTTATTGCTTAAATCGCATTTTCTCGGCGAGCTGAGCACTTTTTCTGAATTGTGCCGCTCCCGTCACTCTGGTTAGGTTGGCATCGAAAAAAACGCTCTCGGGTGCTTTAGAGTGCCGAGTTTATTACTGCGCATTAAGAAATGACCACCTCCAACGTTTGGTTTATGTTTTATAAGCATTTTTAATTTTATTGCTTAAATCGCATTTTCTCGGCGAGCTGAGCACTTTTTCTGAATTGTGCCGCTCCCGTCACTCTGGTTAGGTTGGCATCGAAAAAAACGCTCTCGGGTGCTTTAGAGTGCCGAGTTTATTACTGCGCATTAAGAAATGACCACCTCCAACGTTTGATTTATGTTTTATAAGCATTTTTAATTTTATTGCTTAAATCGCATTTTCTCGGCGAGCTGAGCACTTTTTCTGAATTGTGCCGCTCCCGTCACTCTGGTTAGGTTGGCATCGAAAAAAACGCTCTCGGGTGCTTTAGAGTGCCGAGTTATTCACTGCGCATGAAGAAATGACCACCTCCAACGTTTGGTTTATGTTTTATAAGCATTTTTAATTTTATTGCTTAAATCGCATTTTCTCGGCGAGCTGAGCACTTTTTCTGAATTGTGCCGCTCCCGTCACTCTGGTTAGGTTGGCATCGAAAAAAACGCTCTCGGGTGCTTTAGAGTGCCGAGTTTATCACTGCGCATTAAGAAATGCCTCCAACGTTTGGTTTATGTTTTATAAGCATTTTTAATTTTATTGCTTAAATCGCATTTTCTCGGCGAGCTGAGCGCTTTTTCTGAATTGTGCCGCTCCCGTCACTCTGGTTAGGTTGGCATCGAAAAAAACGCTCTCGGGTGCTTTAGAGTGCCGAGTTTATTACTGCGCATTAAGAAATGACCACCTCCAACGTTTGGTTTATGTTTTATAAGCATTTTTAATTTTATTGCTTAAATCGCATTTTCTCGGCGAGCTGAGCACTTTTTCTGAATTGTGCCGCTCGCGTCACTCTGGTTAGGTTGGCATCGAAAAAAACGCTCTCGGGTGCTTTAGAGTGCCGAGTTTATTACTGCGCATTAAGAAATGACCACCTCCAACGTTTGGTTTATGTTTTATAAGCATTTTTAATTTTATTGCTTAAATCGCATTTTCTCGGCGAGCTGAGCACTTTTTCTGAATTGTGCCGCTCCCGTCACTTGGCATCGAAAAAAACGCTCTCGGGTGCTTTAGAGTGCCGAGTTATTCACTGCGCATGAAGAAATGACCACCTCCAACGTTTGGTTTATGTTTTATAAGCATTTTTAATTTTATTGCTTAAATCGCATTTTCTCGGCGAGCTGAGCGCTTTTTCTGAATTGTGCCGCTCCCGTCACTCTGGTTAGGTTGGCATCGAAAAAAACGCTCTCGGGTGCTTTAGAGTGCCGAGTTATTCACTGCGCATGAAGAAATGACCACCTCCAACGTTTGGTTTATGTTTAATAAGCATTTTTAATTTTATTGCTTAAATCGCATTTTCTCGGCGAGCTGAGCACTTTTTCTGAATTGTGCCGCTCCCGTCACTCTGGTTAGGTTGGCATCGAAAAAAACGCTCTCGGGTGCTTTAGAGTGCCGAGTTTATTACTGCGCATTAGGAAATGACCACCTCCAACGTTTGGTTTATGTTTTATAAGCATTTTTAATTTTATTGCTTAAATCGCATTTTCTCGGCGAGCTGAGCGCTTTTTCTGAATTGTGCCGCTCCCGTCACTCTGGTTAGGTTGGCATCGAAAAAAAACGCTCTCGGGTGCTTTAGAGTGCCGAGTTTATTACTGCGCATTAAGAAATGACCACCTCCAACGTTTGGTTTATGTTTTATAAGCATTTTTAATTTTATTGCTTAAATCGCATTTTCTCGGCGAGCTGAGCACTTTTTCTGAATTGTGCCGCTCCCGTCACTCTGGTTAGGTTGGCATCGAAAAAAACGCTCTCGGGTGCTCTAGAGTGCCGAGTTTATTACTGCGCATTAAGAAATGACCACCTCCAACGTTTGGTTTATGTTTTATAAGCATTTTTAATTTTATTGCTTAAATCGCATTTTCTCGGCGAGCTGAGCACTTTTTCTGAATTGTGCCGCTCCCGTCACTCTGGTTAGGTTGGCATCGAAAAAAACGCTCTCGGGTGCTTTAGAGTGCCGAGTTTATTACTGCGCATTAAGAAATGACCACCTCCAACGTTTGGTTTATGTTTTATAAGCATTTTTAATTTTATTGCTTAAATCGCATTTTCTCGGCGAGCTGAGCACTTTTTCTGAATTGTGCCGCTCCCGTCACTCTGGTTAGGTTGGCATCGAAAAAAACGCTCTCGGGTGCTTTAGAGTGCCGAGTTATTCACTGCGCATGAAGAAATGACCACCTCCAACGTTTGGTTTATGTTTTATAAGCATTTTTAATTGTATTGCTTAAATCGCATTTTCTCGGCGAGCTGAGCACTTTTTCTGAATTGTGCCGCTCCCGTCACTCTGGTTAGGTTGGCATCGAAAAAAACGCTCTCGGGTGCTTTAGAGTGCCGAGTTTATCACTGCGCATGAAGAAATGACCACCTCCAACGTTTGGTTTATGTTTTATAAGTATTTTTAATTTTATTGCTTAAATCGCATTTTCTCGGCGAGCTGAGCACTTTTTCTGAATTGTGCCGCTCCCGTCACTCTGGTTAGGTTGGCATCGAAAAAAACGCTCTCGGGTGCTTTAGAGTGCCGTGTTATTCACTGCGCATGAAGAAATGACCACCTCCAACGTTTGGTTTATGTTTAATAAGCATTTTTAATTTTATTGCTTGAATCGCATTTTCTCGGCGAGCTGAGCACTTTTTCTGAATTGTGCCGCTCCCGTCACTCTGGTTAGATTGGCATCGAAAAAAACGCTCTCGGGTGCTTTAGAGTGCCGAGTTTATCACTGCGCATGAAGAAATGACCACCTCCAACGTTTGGTTTATGTTTTATAAGCATTTTTAATTTTATTGCTTAAATCGCATTTTCTCGGCGAGCTGAGCACTTTTTCTGAATTGTGCCGCTCCCGTCACTCTGGTTAGGTTGGCATCGAAAAAAACGCTCTCGGGTGCTTTAGAGTGCCGAGTTTATCACTGCGCATGAAGAAATGACCACCTCCAACGTTTGGTTTATGTTTTATAAGCATTTTTAATTTTATTGCTTAAATCGCATTTTCTCGGCGAGCTGAGCGCTTTTTCTGAATTGTGCCGCTCCCGTCACTCTGGTTAGGTTGGCATCGAAAAAAACGCTCTCGGGTGCTTTAGAGTGCCGAGTTTATCACTGCGCATGAAGAAATGACCACCTCCAACGTTTGGTTTATGTTTTATAAGCATTTTTAATTTTATTGCTTAAATCGCATTTTCTCGGCGAGCTGAGCACTTTTTCTGAATTGTGCCGCTCCCGTCACTCTGGTTAGGTTGGCATCGAAAAAAACGCTCTCGGGTGCTTTAGAGTGCCGAGTTTATCACTGTGCATGAAGAAATGACCACCTCCAACGTTTGGTTTATGTTTTATAAGCATTTTTAATTTTATTGCTTAAATCGCATTTTCTCGGCGAGCTGAGCACTTTTTCTGAATTGTGCCGCTCCCGTCACTCTGGTTAGGTTGGCATCGAAAAAAACGCTCTCGGGTGCTTTAGAGTGCCGAGTTTATTACTGCGCATTAAGAAATGACCACTTCCAACGTTTGGTTTATGTTTTATAAGCATTTTTAATTTTATTGCTTAAATCGCATTTTCTCGGCGAGCTGAGCACTTTTTCTGAATTGTGCCGCTCCCGTCACTCTGGTTAGGTTGGCATCGAAAAAAACGCTCTCGGGTGCTCTAGAGTGCCGAGTTTATTACTGCGCATTAAGAAATGACCACCTCCAACGTTTGGTTTATGTTTTATAAGCATTTTTAATTTTATTGCTTAAATCGCATTTTCTCGGCGAGCTGAGCACTTTTTCTGAATTGTGCCGCTCCCGTCACTCTGGTTAGGTTGGCATCGAAAAAAACGCTCTCGGGTGCTTTAGAGTGCCGAGTTTATTACTGCGCATTAAGAAATGACCACCTCCAACGTTTGGTTTATGTTTTATAAGCATTTTTAATTTTATTGCTTAAATCGCATTTTCTCGGCGAGCTGAGCACTTTTTCTGAATTGTGCCGCTCCCGTCACTCTGGTTAGGTTGGCATCGAAAAAAACGCTCTCGGGTGCTTTAGAGTGCCGAGTTTATTACTGCGCATTAAGAAATGACCACCTCCAACGTTTGATTTATGTTTTATAAGCATTTTTAATTTTATTGCTTAAATCGCATTTTCTCGGCGAGCTGAGCACTTTTTCTGAATTGTGCCGCTCCCGTCACTCTGGTTAGGTTGGCATCGAAAAAAACGCTCTCGGGTGCTTTAGAGTGCCGAGTTATTCACTGCGCATGAAGAAATGACCACCTCCAACGTTTGGTTTATGTTTTATAAGCATTTTTAATTTTATTGCTTAAATCGCATTTTCTCGGCGAGCTGAGCACTTTTTCTGAATTGTGCCGCTCCCGTCACTCTGGTTAGGTTGGCATCGAAAAAAACGCTCTCGGGTGCTTTAGAGTGCCGAGTTTATCACTGCGCATTAAGAAATGCCTCCAACGTTTGGTTTATGTTTTATAAGCATTTTTAATTTTATTGCTTAAATCGCATTTTCTCGGCGAGCTGAGCGCTTTTTCTGAATTGTGCCGCTCCCGTCACTCTGGTTAGGTTGGCATCGAAAAAAACGCTCTCGGGTGCTTTAGAGTGCCGAGTTTATTACTGCGCATTAAGAAATGACCACCTCCAACGTTTGGTTTATGTTTTATAAGCATTTTTAATTTTATTGCTTAAATCGCATTTTCTCGGCGAGCTGAGCACTTTTTCTGAATTGTGCCGCTCGCGTCACTCTGGTTAGGTTGGCATCGAAAAAAACGCTCTCGGGTGCTTTAGAGTGCCGAGTTTATTACTGCGCATTAAGAAATGACCACCTCCAACGTTTGGTTTATGTTTTATAAGCATTTTTAATTTTATTGCTTAAATCGCATTTTCTCGGCGAGCTGAGCACTTTTTCTGAATTGTGCCGCTCCCGTCACTTGGCATCGAAAAAAACGCTCTCGGGTGCTTTAGAGTGCCGAGTTATTCACTGCGCATGAAGAAATGACCACCTCCAACGTTTGGTTTATGTTTTATAAGCATTTTTAATTTTATTGCTTAAATCGCATTTTCTCGGCGAGCTGAGCGCTTTTTCTGAATTGTGCCGCTCCCGTCACTCTGGTTAGGTTGGCATCGAAAAAAACGCTCTCGGGTGCTTTAGAGTGCCGAGTTATTCACTGCGCATGAAGAAATGACCACCTCCAACGTTTGGTTTATGTTTAATAAGCATTTTTAATTTTATTGCTTAAATCGCATTTTCTCGGCGAGCTGAGCACTTTTTCTGAATTGTGCCGCTCCCGTCACTCTGGTTAGGTTGGCATCGAAAAAAACGCTCTCGGGTGCTTTAGAGTGCCGAGTTTATTACTGCGCATTAGGAAATGACCACCTCCAACGTTTGGTTTATGTTTTATAAGCATTTTTAATTTTATTGCTTAAATCGCATTTTCTCGGCGAGCTGAGCGCTTTTTCTGAATTGTGCCGCTCCCGTCACTCTGGTTAGGTTGGCATCGAAAAAAACGCTCTCGGGTGCTTTAGAGTGCCGAGTTTATTACTGCGCATTAAGAAATGACCACCTCCAACGTTTGGTTTATGTTTTATAAGCATTTTTAATTTTATTGCTTAAATCGCATTTTCTCGGCGAGCTGAGCACTTTTTCTGAATTGTGCCGCTCCCGTCACTCTGGTTAGGTTGGCATCGAAAAAAACGCTCTCGGGTGCTCTAGAGTGCCGAGTTTATTACTGCGCATTAAGAAATGACCACCTCCAACGTTTGGTTTATGTTTTATAAGCATTTTTAATTTTATTGCTTAAATCGCATTTTCTCGGCGAGCTGAGCACTTTTTCTGAATTGTGCCGCTCCCGTCACTCTGGTTAGGTTGGCATCGAAAAAAACGCTCTCGGGTGCTTTAGAGTGCCGAGTTTATTACTGCGCATTAAGAAATGACCACCTCCAACGTTTGGTTTATGTTTTATAAGCATTTTTAATTTTATTGCTTAAATCGCATTTTCTCGGCGAGCTGAGCACTTTTTCTGAATTGTGCCGCTCCCGTCACTCTGGTTAGGTTGGCATCGAAAAAAACGCTCTCGGGTGCTTTAGAGTGCCGAGTTATTCACTGCGCATGAAGAAATGACCACCTCCAACGTTTGGTTTATGTTTTATAAGCATTTTTAATTGTATTGCTTAAATCGCATTTTCTCGGCGAGCTGAGCACTTTTTCTGAATTGTGCCGCTCCCGTCACTCTGGTTAGGTTGGCATCGAAAAAAACGCTCTCGGGTGCTTTAGAGTGCCGAGTTTATCACTGCGCATGAAGAAATGACCACCTCCAACGTTTGGTTTATGTTTTATAAGTATTTTTAATTTTATTGCTTAAATCGCATTTTCTCGGCGAGCTGAGCACTTTTTCTGAATTGTGCCGCTCCCGTCACTCTGGTTAGGTTGGCATCGAAAAAAACGCTCTCGGGTGCTTTAGAGTGCCGAGTTATTCACTGCGCATGAAGAAATGACCACCTCCAACGTTTGGTTTATGTTTAATAAGCATTTTTAATTTTATTGCTTGAATCGCATTTTCTCGGCGAGCTGAGCACTTTTTCTGAATTGTGCCGCTCCCGTCACTCTGGTTAGATTGGCATCGAAAAAAACGCTCTCGGGTGCTTTAGAGTGCCGAGTTTATCACTGCGCATGAAGAAATGACCACCTCCAACGTTTGGTTTATGTTTTATAAGCATTTTTAATTTTATTGCTTAAATCGCATTTTCTCGGCGAGCTGAGCACTTTTTCTGAATTGTGCCGCTCCCGTCACTCTGGTTAGGTTGGCATCGAAAAAAACGCTCTCGGGTGCTTTAGAGTGCCGAGTTTATCACTGCGCATGAAGAAATGACCACCTCCAACGTTTGGTTTATGTTTTATAAGCATTTTTAATTTTATTGCTTAAATCGCATTTTCTCGGCGAGCTGAGCGCTTTTTCTGAATTGTGCCGCTCCCGTCACTCTGGTTAGGTTGGCATCGAAAAAAACGCTCTCGGGTGCTTTAGAGTGCCGAGTTTATCACTGCGCATGAAGAAATGACCACCTCCAACGTTTGGTTTATGTTTTATAAGCATTTTTAATTTTATTGCTTAAATCGCATTTTCTCGGCGAGCTGAGCACTTTTTCTGAATTGTGCCGCTCCCGTCACTCTGGTTAGGTTGGCATCGAAAAAAACGCTCTCGGGTGCTTTAGAGTGCCGAGTTTATCACTGTGCATGAAGAAATGACCACCTCCAACGTTTGGTTTATGTTTTATAAGCATTTTTAATTTTATTGCTTAAATCGCATTTTCTCGGCGAGCTGAGCGCTTTTTCTGAATTGTGCCGCTCCCGTCACTCTGGTTAGGTTGGCATGGAAAAAAACGCTCTCGGGTGCTTTAGAGTGCCGAGTTTATCACTGCGCATGAAGAAATGACCACCTCCAACGTTTGGTTTATGTTTTATAAGCATTTTTAATTTTATTGCTTAAATCGCATTTTCTCGGCGAGCTGAGCGCTTTTTCTGAATTGTGCCGCTCCCGTCACTCTGGTTAGGTTGGCATCGAAAAAAACGCTCTCGGGTGCTTTAGAGTGCCGAGTTTATCACTGCGCATGAAGAAATGACCACCTCCAACGTTTGGTTTATGTTTTATAAGCATTTTTAATTTTATTGCTTAAATCGCATTTACTCGGCGAGCTGAGCACTTTTTCTGAATTGTGCCGCTCCCGTCACTCTGGTTAGGTTGGCATCGAAAAAAACGCTCTCGGGTGCTTTAGAGTGCCGAGTTTATCACTGCGCATGAAGAAATGACCACCTCCAACGTTTGGTTTATGTTTTATAAGCATTTTTAATTTTATTGCTTAAATCGCATTTTCTCGGCGAGCTGAGCACTTTTTCTGAATTGTGCCGCTCCCGTCACTCTGGTTAGGTTGGCATGGAAAAAAACGCTCTCGGGTGCTTTAGAGTGCCGAGTTTATCACCGCGCATGAAGAAATGACCACCTCCAACGTTTGGTTTATGTTTTATAAGCATTTTTAATTTTATTGCTTAAATCGCATTTTCTCGGCGAGCTGAGCGCTTTTTCTGAATTGTGCCGCTCCCGTCACTCTGGTTAGGTTGGCATCGAATAAAACGCTCTCGGGTGCTTTAGAGTGCCGAGTTTATCACTGCGCATGAAGAAATGACCACCTCCAACGTTTGGTTTATGTTTTATAAGCATTTTTAATTTTATTGCTTAAATCGCATTTTCTCGGCGAGCTGAGCACTTTTTCTGAATTGTGCCGCTCCCGTCACTCTGGTTAGGTTGGCATCGAAAAAAACGCTCTCGGGTGCTTTAGAGTGCCGAGTTTATTACTGCGTAATAAGAAATGACCATCTACAACGTTTGGTTTATGTTTTATAAGCATTTTTAATTTTATTGCTTAAATCGCATTTTCTCGGCGAGCTGAGCACTTTTTCTGAATTGTGCCGCTCCCGTCACTCTGGTTAGGTTGGCATGGAAAAAAACGCTCTCGGGTGCTTTAGAGTGCCGAGTTTATCACTGCGCATGAAGAAATGACCACCTCCAACGTTTGGTTTATGTTTTATAAGCATTTTTAATTTTATTGCTTAAATCGCATTTTCTCGGCGAGCTGAGCACTTTTTCTGAATTGTGCCGCTCCCGTCACTCTGGTTAGGTTGGCATGGAAAAAAACGCTCTCGGGTGCTTTAGAGTGCCGAGTTTATCACTGCGTAATAAGAAATGACCATCTACAACGTTTGGTTTATGTTTTATAAGCATTTTTAATTTTATTGCTTAAATCGCATTTTCTCGGCGAGCTGAGCACTTTTTCTGAATTGTGCCGCTCCCGTCACTCTGGTTAGGTTGGCATCGAAAAAAACGCTCTCGGGTGCTTTAGAGTGCCGAGTTTATCACTGTGCATGAAGAAATGACCACCTCCAACGTTTGGTTTATGTTTTATAAGCATTTTTAATTTTATTGCTTAAATCGCATTTTCTCGGCGAGCTGAGCGCTTTTTCTGAATTGTGCCGCTCCCGTCACTCTGGTTAGGTTGGCATGGAAAAAAACGCTCTCGGGTGCTTTAGAGTGCCGAGTTTATCACTGCGCATGAAGAAATGACCACCTCCAACGTTTGGTTTATGTTTTATAAGCATTTTTAATTTTATTGCTTAAATCGCATTTTCTCGGCGAGCTGAGCGCTTTTTCTGAATTGTGCCGCTCCCGTCACTCTGGTTAGGTTGGCATCGAAAAAAACGCTCTCGGGTGCTTTAGAGTGCCGAGTTTATCACTGCGCATGAAGAAATGACCACCTCCAACGTTTGGTTTATGTTTTATAAGCATTTTTAATTTTATTGCTTAAATCGCATTTACTCGGCGAGCTGAGCACTTTTTCTGAATTGTGCCGCTCCCGTCACTCTGGTTAGGTTGGCATCGAAAAAAACGCTCTCGGGTGCTTTAGAGTGCCGAGTTTATCACTGCGCATGAAGAAATGACCACCTCCAACGTTTGGTTTATGTTTTATAAGCATTTTTAATTTTATTGCTTAAATCGCATTTTCTCGGCGAGCTGAGCACTTTTTCTGAATTGTGCCGCTCCCGTCACTCTGGTTAGGTTGGCATGGAAAAAAACGCTCTCGGGTGCTTTAGAGTGCCGAGTTTATCACCGCGCATGAAGAAATGACCACCTCCAACGTTTGGTTTATGTTTTATAAGCATTTTTAATTTTATTGCTTAAATCGCATTTTCTCGGCGAGCTGAGCGCTTTTTCTGAATTGTGCCGCTCCCGTCACTCTGGTTAGGTTGGCATCGAATAAAACGCTCTCGGGTGCTTTAGAGTGCCGAGTTTATCACTGCGCATGAAGAAATGACCACCTCCAACGTTTGGTTTATGTTTTATAAGCATTTTTAATTTTATTGCTTAAATCGCATTTTCTCGGCGAGCTGAGCACTTTTTCTGAATTGTGCCGCTCCCGTCACTCTGGTTAGGTTGGCATCGAAAAAAACGCTCTCGGGTGCTTTAGAGTGCCGAGTTTATTACTGCGTAATAAGAAATGACCATCTACAACGTTTGGTTTATGTTTTATAAGCATTTTTAATTTTATTGCTTAAATCGCATTTTCTCGGCGAGCTGAGCACTTTTTCTGAATTGTGCCGCTCCCGTCACTCTGGTTAGGTTGGCATGGAAAAAAACGCTCTCGGGTGCTTTAGAGTGCCGAGTTTATCACTGCGCATGAAGAAATGACCACCTCCAACGTTTGGTTTATGTTTTATAAGCATTTTTAATTTTATTGCTTAAATCGCATTTTCTCGGCGAGCTGAGCACTTTTTCTGAATTGTGCCGCTCCCGTCACTCTGGTTAGGTTGGCATGGAAAAAAACGCTCTCGGGTGCTTTAGAGTGCCGAGTTTATCACTGCGCATGAAGAAATGACCACCTCCAACGTTTGGTTTATGTTTTATAAGCATTTTTAATTTTATTGCTTAAATCGCATTTTCTCGGCGAGCTGAGCACTTTTTCTGAATTGTGCCGCTCCCGTCACTCTGGTTAGGTTGGCATGGAAAAAAACGCTCTCGGGTGCTTTAGAGTGCCGAGTTTATTACTGCGTAATAAGAAATGACCATCTACAACGTTTGGTTTATGTTTTATAAGCATTTTTAATTTTATTGCTTAAATCGCATTTTCTCGGCGAGCTGAGCACTTTTTCTGAATTGTGCCGCTCCCGTCACTCTGGTTAGGTTGGCATCGAAAAAAACGCTCTCGGGTGCTTTAGAGTGCCGAGTTTATCACTGCGCATGAAGAAATGACCACCTCCAACGTTTGGTTTATGTTTTATAAGCATTTTTAATTTTATTGCTTAAATCGCATTTTCTCGGCGAGCTGAGCACTTTTTCTGAATTGTGCCGCTCCCGTCACTCTGGTTAGGTTGGCATGGAAAAAAACGCTCTCGGGTGCTTTAGAGTGCCGAGTTTATTACTGCGTAATAAGAAATGACCATCTACAACGTTTGGTTTATGTTTTATAAGCATTTTTAATTTTATTGCTTAAATCGCATTTTCTCGGCGAGCTGAGCACTTTTTCTGAATTGTGCCGCTCCCGTCACTCTGTTTAGGTTGGCATGGAAAAAAACGCTCTCGGGTGCTTTAGAGTGCCGAGTTTATCACTGCACATGAAGAAAAGACCACCTCCAACGTTTGGTTTATGTTTTATAAGCATTTTTAATTTTATTGCTTAAATCGCATTTTCTCGGCGAGCTGAGCGCTTTTTCTGAATTGTGCCGCTCCCGTCACTCTGGTTAGGTTGGCATCGAAAAAAACGCTCTCGGGTGCTTTAGAGTGCCGAGTTTATTACTGCGTAATAAGAAATTACCATTTACAACGTTTGGTTTATGTTTTATAAGCATTTTTAATTTTATTGCTTAAATCGCATTTTCTCGGCGAGCTGAGCGCTTTTTCTGAATTGTGCCGCTCCCGTCACTCTGGTTAGGTTGGCATCGAAAAAAACGCTCTCGGGTGCTTTAGAGTGCCGAGTTTATTACTGCGTAATAAGAAATGACCATTTACAACGTTTGGTTTATGTTTTATAAGCATTTTTAATTTTATTGCTTAAATCGCATTTTCTCGGCGAGCTGAGCACTTTTTCTGAATTGTGCCGCTCCCGTCACTCTGGTTAGGTTGGCATCGAAAAAAACGCTCTCGGGTGCTTTAGAGTGCCGAGTTTATCACTGCGCATGAAGAAATGACCACCTCCAACGTTTGGTTTATGTTTTATAAGCATTTTTAATTTTATTGCTTAAATCGCATTTTCTCGGCGAGCTGAGCACTTTTTCTGAATTGTGCCGCTCCCGTCATCTGGTTAGGTTGGCATCGAAAAAAACGCTCTCGGGTGCTTTAGAGTGCCGAGTTTATCACTGCGCATGAAGAAATGACCACCTCCAACGTTTGGTTTATGTTTTATAAGCATTTTTAATTTTATTGCTTAAATCGCATTTTCTCGGCGAGCTGAGCACTTTTTCTGAATTGTGCCGCTCCCGTCACTCTGGTTAGGTTGGCATGGAAAAAAACGCTCTCGGGTGCTTTAGAGTGCCGAGTTTATTACTGCGTAATAAGAAATGACCATCTACAACGTTTGGTTTATGTTTTATAAGCATTTTTAATTTTATTGCTTAAATCGCATTTTCTCGGCGAGCTGAGCACTTTTTCTGAATTGTGCCGCTCCCGTCACTCTGTTTAGGTTGGCATGGAAAAAAACGCTCTCGGGTGCTTTAGAGTGCCGAGTTTATCACTGCACATGAAGAAAAGACCACCTCCAACGTTTGGTTTATGTTTTATAAGCATTTTTAATTTTATTGCTTAAATCGCATTTTCTCGGCGAGCTGAGCGCTTTTTCTGAATTGTGCCGCTCCCGTCACTCTGGTTAGGTTGGCATCGAAAAAAACGCTCTCGGGTGCTTTAGAGTGCCGAGTTTATTACTGCGTAATAAGAAATGACCATTTACAACGTTTGGTTTATGTTTTATAAGCATTTTTAATTTTATTGCTTAAATCGCATTTTCTCGGCGAGCTGAGCGCTTTTTCTGAATTGTGCCGCTCCCGTCACTCTGGTTAGGTTGGCATCGAAAAAAACGCTCTCGGGTGCTTTAGAGTGCCGAGTTTATTACTGCGCATTAAGAAATGACCACCTCCAACGTTTGGTTTATGTTTTATAAGCATTTTTAATTTTATTGCTTAAATCGCATTTTCTCGGCGAGCTGAGCACTTTTTCTGAATTGTGCCGCTCCCGTCACTCTGGTTAGGTTGGCATCGAAACAAACGCTCTCGGGTGCTTTAGAGTGCCGAGTTATTCACTGCGCATGAAGAAATGACCACCTCCAACGTTTGGTTTATGTTTTATAAGCATTTTTAATTTTATTGCTTAAATCGCATTTTCTCGGCGAGCTGAGCACTTTTTCTGAATTGTGCCGCTCCCGTCACTCTGGTTAGGTTGGCATCGAAAAAAACGCTCTCGGGTGCTTTAGAGTACCGAGTTTATCACTGCGCATGAAGAAATGACCACCTCCAACGTTTGGTTTATGTTTTATAAGCATTTTTAATTTTATTGCTTAAATCGCATTTTCTCGGCGAGCTGAGCGCTTTTTCTGAATTGTGCCGCTCCCGTCACTCTGGTTAGGTTGGCATCGAAAAAAACGCTCTCGGGTGCTTTAGAGTGCCGAGTTATTCACTGCGCATGAAGAAATGACCACCTCCAATGTTTGGTTTATGTTTAATAAGCATTTTTAATTTTATTGCTTAAATCGCATTTTCTCGGCGAGCTGAGCGCTTTTTCTGAATTGTGCCGCTCCCGTCACTCTGGTTAGGTTGGCATCGAAAAAAACGCTCTCGGGTGCTTTAGAGTGCCGAGTTATTCACTGCGCATGAAGAAATGACCACCCCCAACGTTTGGTTTATGTTTAATAAGCATTTTTAATTTTATTGCTTAAATCGCATTTTCTCGGCGAGCTGAGCACTTTTTCTGAATTGTGCCGCTCCCGTCACTCTGGTTAGGTTGGCATCGAAAAAAACGCTCTCGGGTGCTTTAGAGTGCCGAGTTTATTACTGCGCATTAAGAAATGACCACCTCCAACGTTTGGTTTATGTTTTATAAGCATTTTTAATTTTATTGCTTAAATCGCATTTTCTCGGCGAGCTGAGCACTTTTTCTGAATTGTGCCGCTCCCGTCACTCTGGTTAGGTTGGCATCGAAAAAAACGCTCTCGGGTGCTTTAGAGTGCCGAGTTTATTACTGCGCATTAAGAAATGACCACCTCCAACGTTTGGTTTATGTTTTATAAGCATTTTTAATTTTATTGCTTAAATCGCATTTTCTCGGCGAGCTGAGCACTTTTTCTGAATTGTGCCGCTCCCGTCACTCTGGTTAGGTTGGCATCGAAAAAAACGCTCTCGGGTGCTTTAGAGTGCCGAGTTTATTACTGCGCATTAAGAAATGACCACCTCCAACGTTTGGTTTATGTTTTATAAGCATTTTTAATTTTATTGCTTAAATCGCATTTTCTCGGCGAGCTGAGCACTTTTTCTGAATTGTGCCGCTCCCGTCACTCTGGTTAGGTTGGCATCGAAAAAAACGCTATCGGGTGCTTTAGAGTGCCGAGTTATTCACTGCGCAGGAAGAAATGACCACCTCCAACGTTTGGTTTATGTTTAATAAGCATTTTTAATTTTATTGCTTAAATCGCATTTTCTCGGCGAGCTGAGCACTTTTTCTGAATTGTGCCGCTCCCGTCACTCTGGTTAGGTTGGCATCGAAAAAAACGCTCTCGGGTGCTTTAGAGTGCCGAGTTTATTACTGCGCATTAAGAAATGACCACCTCCAACGTTTGGTTTATGTTTTATAAGCATTTTTAATTTTATTGCTTAAATCGCATTTTCTCGGCGAGCTGAGCACTTTTTCTGAATTGTGCCGCTCCCGTCACTCTGGTTAGGTTGGCATCGAAAAAAACGCTCTCGGGTGCTTTAGAGTGCCGAGTTTATTACTGCGCATTAAGAAATGACCACCTCCAACGTTTGGTTTATGTTTTATAAGCATTTTTAATTTTATTGCTTAATTCGCATTTTCTCGGCGAGCTGAGCGCTTTTTCTGAATTGTGCCGCTCCCGTCACTCTGGTTAGGTTGGCATCGAAAAAAACGCTCTCGGGTGCTTTAGAGTGCCGAGTTATTCACTGCGCATGAAGAAATGACCACCTCCAACGTTTGGTTTATGTTTAATAAGCATTTTTAATTTTATTGCTTAAATCGCATTTTCTCGGCGAGCTGAGCACTTTTTCTGAATTGTGCCGCTCCCGTCACTCTGGTTAGGTTGGCATCGAAAAAAACGCTCTCGGGTGCTTTAGAGTGCCGAGTTTATTACTGCGCATTAAGAAATGACCACCTCCAACGTTTGGTTTATGTTTTATAAGCATTTTTAATTTTATTGCTTAAATCGCATTTTCTCGGCGAGCTGAGCACTTTTTCTGAATTGTGCCGCTCCCGTCACTCTGGTTAGGTTGGCATCGAAAAAAACGCTCTCGGGTGCTTTAGAGTGCCGAGTTTATTACTGCGCATTAAGAAATGACCACCTCCAACGTTTGGTTTATGTTTTATAAGCATTTTTAATTTTATAGCTTAAATCGCATTTTCTCGGCGAGCTGAGCACTTTTTCTGAATTGTGCCGCTCCCGTCACTTGGCATCGAAAAAAACGCTCTCGGGTGCTTTAGAGTGCCGAGTTATTCACTGCGCATGAAGAAATGACCACCTCCAACGTTTGGTTTATGTTTTATAAGCATTTTTAATTTTATTGCTTAAATCGCATTTTCTCGGCGAGCTGAGCGCTTTTTCTGAATTGTGCCGCTCCCGTAACTCTGGTTAGGTTGGCATCGAAAAAAACGCTCTCGGGTGCTTTAGAGTGCCGAGTTTATCACTGCGCATGAAGAAATGACCACTTCCAACGTTTGGTTTATGTTTTATAAGCATTTTTAATTTTATTGCTTAAATCGCATTTTCTCGGCGAGCTGAGCACTTTTTCTGAATTGTGCCGCTCCCGTCACTCTGGTTAGGTTGGCATCGAAAAAAACGCTCTCGGGTGCTCTAGAGTGCCGAGTTTATTACTGCGCATTAAGAAATGACCACCTCCAACGTTTGGTTTATGTTTTATAAGCATTTTTAATTTTATTGCTTAAATCGCATTTTCTCGGCGAGCTGAGCACGTTTTCTGAATTGTGCCGCTCCCGTCACTCTGGTTAGGTTGGCATCGAAAAAAACGCTCTCGGGTGCTTTAGAGTGCCGAGTTTATTACTGCGCATTAAGAAATGACCACCTCCAACGTTTGGTTTATGTTTTATAAGCATTTTTAATTTTATTGCTTAAATCGCATTTTCTCGGCGAGCTGAGCACTTTTTCTGAATTGTGCCGCTCCCGTCACTCTGGTTAGGTTGGCATCGAAAAAAACGCTCTCGGGTGCTTTAGAGTGCCGAGTTTATCACTGCGCATTAAGAAATGCCTCCAACGTTTGGTTTATGTTTTATAAGCATTTTTAATTTTATTGCTTAAATCGCATTTTCTCGGCGAGCTGAGCGCTTTTTCTGAATTGTGCCGCTCCCGTCACTCTGGTTAGGTTGGCATCGAAAAAAACGCTCTCGGGTGCTTTAGAGTGCCGAGTTTATTACTGCGCATTAAGAAATGACCACCTCCAACGTTTGGTTTATGTTTTATAAGCATTTTTAATTTTATTGCTTAAATCGCATTTTCTCGGCGAGCTGAGCACTTTTTCTGAATTGTGCCGCTCGCGTCACTCTGGTTAGGTTGGCATCGAAAAAAACGCTCTCGGGTGCTTTAGAGTGCCGAGTTTATTACTGCGCATTAAGAAATGACCACCTCCAACGTTTGGTTTATGTTTTATAAGCATTTTTAATTTTATTGCTTAAATCGCATTTTCTCGGCGAGCTGAGCACTTTTTCTGAATTGTGCCGCTCCCGTCACTTGGCATCGAAAAAAACGCTCTCGGGTGCTTTAGAGTGCCGAGTTATTCACTGCGCATGAAGAAATGACCACCTCCAACGTTTGGTTTATGTTTTATAAGCATTTTTAATTTTATTGCTTAAATCGCATTTTCTCGGCGAGCTGAGCGCTTTTTCTGAATTGTGCCGCTCCCGTCACTCTGGTTAGGTTGGCATCGAAAAAAACGCTCTCGGGTGCTTTAGAGTGCCGAGTTATTCACTGCGCATGAAGAAATGACCACCTCCAACGTTTGGTTTATGTTTAATAAGCATTTTTAATTTTATTGCTTAAATCGCATTTTCTCGGCGAGCTGAGCACTTTTTCTGAATTGTGCCGCTCCCGTCACTCTGGTTAGGTTGGCATCGAAAAAAACGCTCTCGGGTGCTTTAGAGTGCCGAGTTTATTACTGCGCATTAGGAAATGACCACCTCCAACGTTTGGTTTATGTTTTATAAGCATTTTTAATTTTATTGCTTAAATCGCATTTTCTCGGCGAGCTGAGCGCTTTTTCTGAATTGTGCCGCTCCCGTCACTCTGGTTAGGTTGGCATCGAAAAAAACGCTCTCGGGTGCTTTAGAGTGCCGAGTTTATTACTGCGCATTAAGAAATGACCACCTCCAACGTTTGGTTTATGTTTTATAAGCATTTTTAATTTTATTGCTTAAATCGCATTTTCTCGGCGAGCTGAGCACTTTTTCTGAATTGTGCCGCTCCCGTCACTCTGGTTAGGTTGGCATCGAAAAAAACGCTCTCGGGTGCTCTAGAGTGCCGAGTTTATTACTGCGCATTAAGAAATGACCACCTCCAACGTTTGGTTTATGTTTTATAAGCATTTTTAATTTTATTGCTTAAATCGCATTTTCTCGGCGAGCTGAGCACTTTTTCTGAATTGTGCCGCTCCCGTCACTCTGGTTAGGTTGGCATCGAAAAAAACGCTCTCGGGTGCTTTAGAGTGCCGAGTTTATTACTGCGCATTAAGAAATGACCACCTCCAACGTTTGGTTTATGTTTTATAAGCATTTTTAATTTTATTGCTTAAATCGCATTTTCTCGGCGAGCTGAGCACTTTTTCTGAATTGTGCCGCTCCCGTCACTCTGGTTAGGTTGGCATCGAAAAAAACGCTCTCGGGTGCTTTAGAGTGCCGAGTTATTCACTGCGCATGAAGAAATGACCACCTCCAACGTTTGGTTTATGTTTTATAAGCATTTTTAATTGTATTGCTTAAATCGCATTTTCTCGGCGAGCTGAGCACTTTTTCTGAATTGTGCCGCTCCCGTCACTCTGGTTAGGTTGGCATCGAAAAAAACGCTCTCGGGTGCTTTAGAGTGCCGAGTTTATCACTGCGCATGAAGAAATGACCACCTCCAACGTTTGGTTTATGTTTTATAAGTATTTTTAATTTTATTGCTTAAATCGCATTTTCTCGGCGAGCTGAGCACTTTTTCTGAATTGTGCCGCTCCCGTCACTCTGGTTAGGTTGGCATCGAAAAAAACGCTCTCGGGTGCTTTAGAGTGCCGAGTTATTCACTGCGCATGAAGAAATGACCACCTCCAACGTTTGGTTTATGTTTAATAAGCATTTTTAATTTTATTGCTTGAATCGCATTTTCTCGGCGAGCTGAGCACTTTTTCTGAATTGTGCCGCTCCCGTCACTCTGGTTAGATTGGCATCGAAAAAAACGCTCTCGGGTGCTTTAGAGTGCCGAGTTTATCACTGCGCATGAAGAAATGACCACCTCCAACGTTTGGTTTATGTTTTATAAGCATTTTTAATTTTATTGCTTAAATCGCATTTTCTCGGCGAGCTGAGCACTTTTTCTGAATTGTGCCGCTCCCGTCACTCTGGTTAGGTTGGCATCGAAAAAAACGCTCTCGGGTGCTTTAGAGTGCCGAGTTTATCACTGCGCATGAAGAAATGACCACCTCCAACGTTTGGTTTATGTTTTATAAGCATTTTTAATTTTATTGCTTAAATCGCATTTTCTCGGCGAGCTGAGCGCTTTTTCTGAATTGTGCCGCTCCCGTCACTCTGGTTAGGTTGGCATCGAAAAAAACGCTCTCGGGTGCTTTAGAGTGCCGAGTTTATCACTGCGCATGAAGAAATGACCACCTCCAACGTTTGGTTTATGTTTTATAAGCATTTTTAATTTTATTGCTTAAATCGCATTTTCTCGGCGAGCTGAGCACTTTTTCTGAATTGTGCCGCTCCCGTCACTCTGGTTAGGTTGGCATCGAAAAAAACGCTCTCGGGTGCTTTAGAGTGCCGAGTTTATCACTGTGCATGAAGAAATGACCACCTCCAACGTTTGGTTTATGTTTTATAAGCATTTTTAATTTTATTGCTTAAATCGCATTTTCTCGGCGAGCTGAGCGCTTTTTCTGAATTGTGCCGCTCCCGTCACTCTGGTTAGGTTGGCATGGAAAAAAACGCTCTCGGGTGCTTTAGAGTGCCGAGTTTATCACTGCGCATGAAGAAATGACCACCTCCAACGTTTGGTTTATGTTTTATAAGCATTTTTAATTTTATTGCTTAAATCGCATTTTCTCGGCGAGCTGAGCGCTTTTTCTGAATTGTGCCGCTCCCGTCACTCTGGTTAGGTTGGCATCGAAAAAAACGCTCTCGGGTGCTTTAGAGTGCCGAGTTTATCACTGCGCATGAAGAAATGACCACCTCCAACGTTTGGTTTATGTTTTATAAGCATTTTTAATTTTATTGCTTAAATCGCATTTACTCGGCGAGCTGAGCACTTTTTCTGAATTGTGCCGCTCCCGTCACTCTGGTTAGGTTGGCATCGAAAAAAACGCTCTCGGGTGCTTTAGAGTGCCGAGTTTATCACTGCGCATGAAGAAATGACCACCTCCAACGTTTGGTTTATGTTTTATAAGCATTTTTAATTTTATTGCTTAAATCGCATTTTCTCGGCGAGCTGAGCACTTTTTCTGAATTGTGCCGCTCCCGTCACTCTGGTTAGGTTGGCATGGAAAAAAACGCTCTCGGGTGCTTTAGAGTGCCGAGTTTATCACCGCGCATGAAGAAATGACCACCTCCAACGTTTGGTTTATGTTTTATAAGCATTTTTAATTTTATTGCTTAAATCGCATTTTCTCGGCGAGCTGAGCGCTTTTTCTGAATTGTGCCGCTCCCGTCACTCTGGTTAGGTTGGCATCGAATAAAACGCTCTCGGGTGCTTTAGAGTGCCGAGTTTATCACTGCGCATGAAGAAATGACCACCTCCAACGTTTGGTTTATGTTTTATAAGCATTTTTAATTTTATTGCTTAAATCGCATTTTCTCGGCGAGCTGAGCACTTTTTCTGAATTGTGCCGCTCCCGTCACTCTGGTTAGGTTGGCATCGAAAAAAACGCTCTCGGGTGCTTTAGAGTGCCGAGTTTATTACTGCGTAATAAGAAATGACCATCTACAACGTTTGGTTTATGTTTTATAAGCATTTTTAATTTTATTGCTTAAATCGCATTTTCTCGGCGAGCTGAGCACTTTTTCTGAATTGTGCCGCTCCCGTCACTCTGGTTAGGTTGGCATGGAAAAAAACGCTCTCGGGTGCTTTAGAGTGCCGAGTTTATCACTGCGCATGAAGAAATGACCACCTCCAACGTTTGGTTTATGTTTTATAAGCATTTTTAATTTTATTGCTTAAATCGCATTTTCTCGGCGAGCTGAGCACTTTTTCTGAATTGTGCCGCTCCCGTCACTCTGGTTAGGTTGGCATGGAAAAAAACGCTCTCGGGTGCTTTAGAGTGCCGAGTTTATCACTACGCATGAAGAAATGACCACCTCCAACGTTTGGTTTATGTTTTATAAGCATTTTTAATTTTATTGCTTAAATCGCATTTTCTCGGCGAGCTGAGCACTTTTTCTGAATTGTGCCGCTCCCGTCACTCTGGTTAGGTTGGCATGGAAAAAAACGCTCTCGGGTGCTTTAGAGTGCCGAGTTTATTACTGCGTAATAAGAAATGACCATCTACAACGTTTGGTTTATGTTTTATAAGCATTTTTAATTTTATTGCTTAAATCGCATTTTCTCGGCGAGCTGAGCACTTTTTCTGAATTGTGCCGCTCCCGTCACTCTGGTTAGGTTGGCATCGAAAAAAACGCTCTCGGGTGCTTTAGAGTGCCGAGTTTATCACTGCGCATGAAGAAATGACCACCTCCAACGTTTGGTTTATGTTTTATAAGCATTTTTAATTTTATTGCTTAAATCGCATTTTCTCGGCGAGCTGAGCACTTTTTCTGAATTGTGCCGCTCCCGTCACTCTGGTTAGGTTGGCATGGAAAAAAACGCTCTCGGGTGCTTTAGAGTGCCGAGTTTATTACTGCGTAATAAGAAATGACCATCTACAACGTTTGGTTTATGTTTTATAAGCATTTTTAATTTTATTGCTTAAATCGCATTTTCTCGGCGAGCTGAGCACTTTTTCTGAATTGTGCCGCTCCCGTCACTCTGTTTAGGTTGGCATGGAAAAAAACGCTCTCGGGTGCTTTAGAGTGCCGAGTTTATCACTGCACATGAAGAAAAGACCACCTCCAACGTTTGGTTTATGTTTTATAAGCATTTTTAATTTTATTGCTTAAATCGCATTTTCTCGGCGAGCTGAGCGCTTTTTCTGAATTGTGCCGCTCCCGTCACTCTGGTTAGGTTGGCATCGAAAAAAACGCTCTCGGGTGCTTTAGAGTGCCGAGTTTATTACTGCGTAATAAGAAATGACCATTTACAACGTTTGGTTTATGTTTTATAAGCATTTTTAATTTTATTGCTTAAATCGCATTTTCTCGGCGAGCTGAGCGCTTTTTCTGAATTGTGCCGCTCCCGTCACTCTGGTTAGGTTGGCATCGAAAAAAACGCTCTCGGGTGCTTTAGAGTGCCGAGTTTATTACTGCGTAATAAGAAATGACCATTTACAACGTTTGGTTTATGTTTTATAAGCATTTTTAATTTTATTGCTTAAATCGCATTTTCTCGGCGAGCTGAGCACTTTTTCTGAATTGTGCCGCTCCCGTCACTCTGGTTAGGTTGGCATCGAAAAAAACGCTCTCGGGTGCTTTAGAGTGCCGAGTTTATCACTGCGCATGAAGAAATGACCACCTCCAACGTTTGGTTTATGTTTTATAAGCATTTTTAATTTTATTGCTTAAATCGCATTTTCTCGGCGAGCTGAGCACTTTTTCTGAATTGTGCCGCTCCCGTCATCTGGTTAGGTTGGCATCGAAAAAAACGCTCTCGGGTGCTTTAGAGTGCCGAGTTTATCACTGCGCATGAAGAAATGACCACCTCCAACGTTTGGTTTATGTTTTATAAGCATTTTTAATTTTATTGCTTAAATCGCATTTTCTCGGCGAGCTGAGCACTTTTTCTGAATTGTGCCGCTCCCGTCACTCTGGTTAGGTTGGCATGGAAAAAAACGCTCTCGGGTGCTTTAGAGTGCCGAGTTTATCACTGCGCATGAAGAAATGACCACCTCCAACGTTTGGTTTATGTTTTATAAGCATTTTTAATTTTATTGCTTAAATCGCATTTTCTCGGCGAGCTGAGCACTTTTTCTGAATTGTGCCGCTCCCGTCACTCTGTTTAGGTTGGCATGGAAAAAAACGCTCTCGGGTGCTTTAGAGTGCCGAGTTTATCACTGCACATGAAGAAAAGACCACCTCCAACGTTTGGTTTATGTTTTATAAGCATTTTTAATTTTATTGCTTAAATCGCATTTTCTCGGCGAGCTGAGCGCTTTTTCTGAATTGTGCCGCTCCCGTCACTCTGGTTAGGTTGGCATCGAAAAAAACGCTCTCGGGTGCTTTAGAGTGCCGAGTTTATTACTGCGTAATAAGAAATGACCATTTACAACGTTTGGTTTATGTTTTATAAGCATTTTTAATTTTATTGCTTAAATCGCATTTTCTCGGCGAGCTGAGCGCTTTTTCTGAATTGTGCCGCTCCCGTCACTCTGGTTAGGTTGGCATCGAAAAAAACGCTCTCGGGTGCTTTAGAGTGCCGAGTTTATTACTGCGTAATAAGAAATGACCATTTACAACGTTTGGTTTATGTTTTATAAGCATTTTTAATTTTATTGCTTAAATCGCATTTTCTCGGCGAGCTGAGCACTTTTTCTGAATTGTGCCGCTCCCGTCACTCTGGTTAGGTTGGCATCGAAAAAAACGCTCTCGGGTGCTTTAGAGTGCCGAGTTTATCACTGTGCATGAAGAAATGACCACCTCCAACGTTTGGTTTATGTTTTATAAGCATTTTTAATTTTATTGCTTAAATCGCATTTTCTCGGCGAGCTGAGCGCTTTTTCTGAATTGTGCCGCTCCCGTCACTCTGGTTAGGTTGGCATCGAAAAAAAACGCTCTCGGGTGCTTTAGAGTGCCGAGTTTATTACTGCGTAATAAGAAATGACCATCTACAACGTTTGGTTTATGTTTTATAAGCATTTTTAATTTTATTGCTTAAATCGCATTTTCTCGGCGAGCTGAGCACTTTTTCTGAATTGTGCCGCTCCCGTCACTCTGGTTAGGTTGGCATCGAAAAAAACGCTCTCGGGTGCTTTAGAGTGCCGAGTTTATCACTGTGCATGAAGAAATGACCACCTCCAACGTTTGGTTTATGTTTTATAAGCATTTTTAATTTTATTGCTTAAATCGCATTTTCTCGGCGAGCTGAGCGCTTTTTCTGAATTGTGCCGCTCCCGTCACTCTGGTTAGGTTGGCATCGAAAAAAACGCTCTTGGGTGCTTTAGAGTGCCGAGTTTATCACTGCGCATGAAGAAATGACCACCTCCAACGTTTGGTTTATGTTTTATAAGCATTTTTAATTTTATTGCTTAAATCGCATTTTCTCGGCGAGCTGAGCACTTTTTCTGAATTGTGCCGCTCCCGTCACTCTGGTTAGGTTGGCATCGAAAAAAACGCTCTCGGGTGCTTTAGAGTGCCGAGTTTATCACTGCGCATGAAGAAATGACCAACTCCAACGTTTGGTTTATGTTTTATAAGCATTTTTAATTTTATTGCTTAAATCGCATTTTCTCGGCGAGCTGAGCACTTTTTCTGAATTGTGCCGCTCCCGTCACTCTGGTTAGGTTGGCATCCAAAAAAACGCTCTCGGGTGCTTTAGAGTGCCGAGTTTATCACTGCGCATGAAGAAATGACCACCTCCAACGTTTGGTTTATGTTTTATAAGCATTTTTAATTTTATTGCTTAAATCGCATTTTCTCGGCGAGCTGAGCACTTTTTCTGAATTGTGCCGCTCCCGTCACTCTGGTTAGGTTGGCATCGAATAAAACGCTCTCGGGTGCTTTAGAGTGCCGAGTTTATCACTGCGCATGAAGAAATGACCACCTCCAACGTTTGGTTTATGTTTTATAAGCATTTTTAATTTTATTGCTTAAATCGCATTTTCTCGGCGAGCTGAGCACTTTTTCTGAATTGTGCCGCTCCCGTCACTCTGGTTAGGTTGGCATGGAAAAAAACGCTCTCGGGTGCTTTAGAGTGCCGAGTTTATCACTGCGCATGAAGAAATGACCACCTCCAACGTTTGGTTTATGTTTTATAAGCATTTTTAATTTTATTGCTTAAATCGCATTTTCTCGGCGAGCTGAGCACTTTTTCTGAATTGTGCCGCTCCCGTCACTCTGGTTAGGTTGGCATGGAAAAAAACGCTCTCGGGTGCTTTAGAGTGCCGAGTTTATTACTGCGTAATAAGAAATGACCATCTATAACGTTTGGTTTATGTTTTATAAGCATTTTAAATTTTATTGCTTAAATTGCATTTTCTCGGCGAGCTGAGCACTTTTTCTGAATTGTGCCGCTCCCGTCACTCTGGTTAGGTTGGCATCGAAAAAAACGCTCTCGGGTGCTTTAGAGTGCCGAGTTTATCACTGCGCATGAAGAAATGACCACCTCCAACGTTTGGTTTATGTTTTATAAGCATTTTTAATTTTATTGCTTAAATCGCATTTTCTCGGCGAGCTGAGCACTTTTTCTGAATTGTGCCGCTCCCGTCACTCTGGTTAGGTTGGCATCGAAAAAAACGCTCTCGGGTGCTTTAGAGTGCCGAGTTTATCACTGCGCATGAAGAAATGACCACCTCCAACGTTTGGTTTATGTTTTATAAGCATTTTTAATTTTATTGCTTAAATCGCATTTTCTCGGCGAGCTGAGCGCTTTTTCTGAATTGTGCCGCTCCCGTCACTCTGGTTAGGTTGGCATCGAAAAAAACGCTCTCGGGTGCTTTAGAGTGCCGAGTTTATCACTGCGCATGAAGAAATGACCACCTCCAACGTTTGGTTTATGTTTTAGAAGCATTTTTAATTTTATTGCTTAAATCGCATTTTCTCGGCGAGCTGAGCGCTTTTTCTGAATTGTGCCGCTCCCGTCACTCTGGTTAGGTTGGCATCGAAAAAAACGCTCTCGGGTGCTTTAGAGTGCCGAGTTTATCACTGCGCATGAAGAAATGACCACCTCCAACGTTTGGTTTATGTTTTATAAGCATTTTTAATTTTATTGCTTAAATCGCATTTTCTCGGCGAGCTGAGCACTTTTTCTGAATTGTGCCGCTCCCGTCACTCTGGTTAGGTTGGCATCGAATAAAACGCTCTCGGGTGCTTTAGAGTCCCGAGTTTATCACTGCGCATGAAGAAATGACCACCTCCAACGTTTGGTTTATGTTTTATAAGCATTTTTAATTTTATTGCTTAAATCGCATTTTCTCGGCGAGCTGAGCACTTTTTCTGAATTGTGCCGCTCCCGTCACTCTGGTTAGGTTGGCATCGAAAAAAACGCTCTCGGGTGCTTTAGAGTGCCGAGTTTATCACTGCGCATGAAGAAATGACCACCTCCAACGTTTGGTTTATGTTTTATAAGCATTTTTAATTTTATTGCTTAAATCGCATTTTCTCGGCGAGCTGAGCACTTTTTCTGAATTGTGCCGCTCCCGTCACTCTGGTTAGGTTGGCATCGAAAAAAACGCTCTCGGGTGCTTTAGAGTGCCGAGTTTATCACTGTGCATGAAGAAATGACCACCTCCAACGTTTGGTTTATGTTTTATAAGCATTTTTAATTTTATTGCTTAAATCGCATTTTCTCGGCGAGCTGAGCGCTTTTTCTGAATTGTGCCGCTCCCGTCACTCTGGTTAGGTTGGCATGGAAAAAAACGCTCTCGGGTGCTTTAGAGTGCCGAGTTTATCACTGCGCATGAAGAAATGACCACCTCCAACGTTTGGTTTATGTTTTATAAGCATTTTTAATTTTATTGCTTAAATCGCATTTTCTCGGCGAGCTGAGCGCTTTTTCTGAATTGTGCCGCTCCCGTCACTCTGGTTAGGTTGGCATCGAAAAAAACGCTCTCGGGTGCTTTAGAGTGCCGAGTTTATCACTGCGCATGAAGAAATGACCACCTCCAACGTTTGGTTTATGTTTTATAAGCATTTTTAATTTTATTGCTTAAATCGCATTTACTCGGCGAGCTGAGCACTTTTTCTGAATTGTGCCGCTCCCGTCACTCTGGTTAGGTTGGCATCGAAAAAAACGCTCTCGGGTGCTTTAGAGTGCCGAGTTTATCACTGCGCATGAAGAAATGACCACCTCCAACGTTTGGTTTATGTTTTATAAGCATTTTTAATTTTATTGCTTAAATCGCATTTTCTCGGCGAGCTGAGCACTTTTTCTGAATTGTGCCGCTCCCGTCACTCTGGTTAGGTTGGCATGGAAAAAAACGCTCTCGGGTGCTTTAGAGTGCCGAGTTTATTACTGCGTAATAAGAAATGACCATCTACAACGTTTGGTTTATGTTTTATAAGCATTTTTAATTTTATTGCTTAAATCGCATTTTCTCGGCGAGCTGAGCACTTTTTCTGAATTGTGCCGCTCCCGTCACTCTGTTTAGGTTGGCATGGAAAAAAACGCTCTCGGGTGCTTTAGAGTGCCGAGTTTATCACTGCACATGAAGAAAAGACCACCTCCAACGTTTGGTTTATGTTTTATAAGCATTTTTAATTTTATTGCTTAAATCGCATTTTCTCGGCGAGCTGAGCGCTTTTTCTGAATTGTGCCGCTCCCGTCACTCTGGTTAGGTTGGCATCGAAAAAAACGCTCTCGGGTGCTTTAGAGTGCCGAGTTTATTACTGCGTAATAAGAAATGACCATTTACAACGTTTGGTTTATGTTTTATAAGCATTTTTAATTTTATTGCTTAAATCGCATTTTCTCGGCGAGCTGAGCACTTTTTCTGAATTGTGCCGCTCCCGTCACTCTGGTTAGGTTGGCATCGAAAAAAACGCTCTCGGGTGCTTTAGAGTGCCGAGTTTATCACTGTGCATGAAGAAATGACCACCTCCAACGTTTGGTTTATGTTTTATAAGCATTTTTAATTTTATTGCTTAAATCGCATTTTCTCGGCGAGCTGAGCGCTTTTTCTGAATTGTGCCGCTCCCGTCACTCTGGTTAGGTTGGCATCGAAAAAAACGCTCTCGGGTGCTTTAGAGTGCCGAGTTTATTACTGCGTAATAAGAAATGACCATCTACAACGTTTGGTTTATGTTTTATAAGCATTTTTAATTTTATTGCTTAAATCGCATTTTCTCGGCGAGCTGAGCACTTTTTCTGAATTGTGCCGCTCCCGTCACTCTGGTTAGGTTGGCATCGAAAAAAACGCTCTCGGGTGCTTTAGAGTGCCGAGTTTATCACTGTGCATGAAGAAATGACCACCTCCAACGTTTGGTTTATGTTTTATAAGCATTTTTAATTTTATTGCTTAAATCGCATTTTCTCGGCGAGCTGAGCGCTTTTTCTGAATTGTGCCGCTCCCGTCACTCTGGTTAGGTTGGCATCGAAAAAAACGCTCTTGGGTGCTTTAGAGTGCCGAGTTTATCACTGCGCATGAAGAAATGACCACCTCCAACGTTTGGTTTATGTTTTATAAGCATTTTTAATTTTATTGCTTAAATCGCATTTTCTCGGCGAGCTGAGCACTTTTTCTGAATTGTGCCGCTCCCGTCACTCTGGTTAGGTTGGCATCGAAAAAAACGCTCTCGGGTGCTTTAGAGTGCCGAGTTTATCACTGCGCATGAAGAAATGACCAACTCCAACGTTTGGTTTATGTTTTATAAGCATTTTTAATTTTATTGCTTAAATCGCATTTTCTCGGCGAGCTGAGCACTTTTTCTGAATTGTGCCGCTCCCGTCACTCTGGTTAGGTTGGCATCGAAATAAACGCTCTCGGGTGCTTTAGAGTGCCGAGTTTATCACTGCGCATGAAGAAATGACCACCTCCAACGTTTGGTTTATGTTTTATAAGCATTTTTAATTTTATTGCTTAAATCGCATTTTCTCGGCGAGCTGAGCACTTTTTCTGAATTGTGCCGCTCCCGTCACTCTGGTTAGGTTGGCATCGAATAAAACGCTCTCGGGTGCTTTAGAGTGCCGAGTTTATCACTGCGCATGAAGAAATGACCACCTCCAACGTTTGGTTTATGTTTTATAAGCATTTTTAATTTTATTGCTTAAATCGCATTTTCTCGGCGAGCTGAGCACTTTTTCTGAATTGTGCCGCTCCCGTCACTCTGGTTAGGTTGGCATGGAAAAAAACGCTCTCGGGTGCTTTAGAGTGCCGAGTTTATCACTGCGCATGAAGAAATGACCACCTCCAACGTTTGGTTTATGTTTTATAAGCATTTTTAATTTTATTGCTTAAATCGCATTTTCTCGGCGAGCTGAGCACTTTTTCTGAATTGTGCCGCTCCCGTCACTCTGGTTAGGTTGGCATGGAAAAAAACGCTCTCGGGTGCTTTAGAGTGCCGAGTTTATTACTGCGTAATAAGAAATGACCATCTACAACGTTTGGTTTATGTTTTATAAGCATTTTAAATTTTATTGCTTAAATTGCATTTTCTCGGCGAGCTGAGCACTTTTTCTGAATTGTGCCGCTCCCGTCACTCTGGTTAGGTTGGCATCGAAAAAAACGCTCTCGGGTGCTTTAGAGTGCCGAGTTTATCACTGCGCATGAAGAAATGACCACCTCCAACGTTTGGTTTATGTTTTATAAGCATTTTTAATTTTATTGCTTAAATCGCATTTTCTCGGCGAGCTGAGCACTTTTTCTGAATTGTGCCGCTCCCGTCACTCTGGTTAGGTTGGCATCGAAAAAAACGCTCTCGGGTGCTTTAGAGTGCCGAGTTTATCACTGCGCATGAAGAAATGACCACCTCCAACGTTTGGTTTATGTTTTATAAGCATTTTTAATTTTATTGCTTAAATCGCATTTTCTCGGCGAGCTGAGCGCTTTTTCTGAATTGTGCCGCTCCCGTCACTCTGGTTAGGTTGGCATCGAAAAAAACGCTCTCGGGTGCTTTAGAGTGCCGAGTTTATCACTGCGCATGAAGAAATGACCACCTCCAACGTTTGGTTTATGTTTTATAAGCATTTTTAATTTTATTGCTTAAATCGCATTTTCTCGGCGAGCTGAGCGCTTTTTCTGAATTGTGCCGCTCCCGTCACTCTGGTTAGGTTGGCATCGAAAAAAACGCTCTCGGGTGCTTTAGAGTGCCGAGTTTATCACTGCGCATGAAGAAATGACCACCTCCAACGTTTGGTTTATGTTTTATAAGCATTTTTAATTTTATTGCTTAAATCGCATTTTCTCGGCGAGCTGAGCACTTTTTCTGAATTGTGCCGCTCCCGTCACTCTGGTTAGGTTGGCATCGAAAAAAACGCTCTCGGGTGCTTTAGAGTGCCGAGTTTATCACTGTGCATGAAGAAATGACCACCTCCAACGTTTGGTTTATGTTTTATAAGCATTTTTAATTTTATTGCTTAAATCGCATTTTCTCGGCGAGCTGAGCGCTTTTTCTGAATTGTGCCGCTCCCGTCACTCTGGTTAGGTTGGCATGGAAAAAAACGCTCTCGGGTGCTTTAGAGTGCCGAGTTTATCACTGCGCATGAAGAAATGACCACCTCCAACGTTTGGTTTATGTTTTATAAGCATTTTTAATTTTATTGCTTAAATCGCATTTTCTCGGCGAGCTGAGCGCTTTTTCTGAATTGTGCCGCTCCCGTCACTCTGGTTAGGTTGGCATCGAAAAAAACGCTCTCGGGTGCTTTAGAGTGCCGAGTTTATCACTGCGCATGAAGAAATGACCACCTCCAACGTTTGGTTTATGTTTTATAAGCATTTTTAATTTTATTGCTTAAATCGCATTTACTCGGCGAGCTGAGCACTTTTTCTGAATTGTGCCGCTCCCGTCACTCTGGTTAGGTTGGCATCGAAAAAAACGCTCTCGGGTGCTTTAGAGTGCCGAGTTTATCACTGCGCATGAAGAAATGACCACCTCCAACGTTTGGTTTATGTTTTATAAGCATTTTTAATTTTATTGCTTAAATCGCATTTTCTCGGCGAGCTGAGCACTTTTTCTGAATTGTGCCGCTCCCGTCACTCTGGTTAGGTTGGCATGGAAAAAAACGCTCTCGGGTGCTTGAGAGTGCCGAGTTTATTACTGCGTAATAAGAAATGACCATCTACAACGTTTGGTTTATGTTTTATAAGCATTTTTAATTTTATTGCTTAAATC
>NW_026872174.1:0-57750 GCF_033458585.1 Syngnathus typhle
TGCAGAGAGTAATTAAGCAATATAAAGGGACCATGTGTGGTCATCCTGATGTAATGACAATAGGGCAATTGTAATATGATGAGGAAAGTATTCTTAGTGGGATGTCTATTAAGAAATAAAAACAAATATGGCATTCTCAATCATGGTATCAACAGGTTGTTTGTGCAAAAGAAGCATGATCATTAAAATAATCAGAGCAATGCTCACTAGATAGTTTAGTTTCTGTGTTATTCGTTTGGGGTAAAATAAAAACCGAGGCAGCAAGGTGGCAGACCGGTTACCACAGATGCCTTAGAGTTCAGAGGTCATGGTTTTGTGTTCGGGCGCCAGCTGTCCTATGTGGATTTAGCATATTTTCACCGGCAGATTCCCCTTTTGAGGATATGCAGCATAGAGTGGATAGATGGAAAAGAAGTGACATAGAAAACGTTGTTTTTCTTGAATGCAGCCTAAGTTGTTGTTGACCTGCCACATTATACTGTTTATATGATGCAACCCTTTAGCAACATCATATTGCGTAATAGCACTGACAAGATTAAATGGTTTGACCTCATAAGCTGCGTGCAATTGTCCATATGGCAGCTCTTCATTTGCTCTCGTGGGCCGCAAATATTTTGAGTTGTTGCTTTTCTTCCAGCATTCATGCTACAATCAGAGTCATGCTGTGGTCTGTCGTGCTGTGCCTCAAATCTATTTGTCACCATACACAGTGTACGGAAGCTCACTGCAGGCGTTAAAATGTTTAAGGGTGAAGAAGACAGAGGTGGACAGAACGTTTGATGGGTTCGCAGAGACCCTTTCATAGATCCGATCTGTTGTTTGATGAGTTGAGTTGTAACTTTTTCCATATGGTATGTCTTGTCTTATTTGAACAGGGGGACAGCTGGAAGGATGCTCTCATGCATACATTTAGAAGTTGTTTCTTTTGTATTCCCTCTGTGATATCTAAGCAAATGCGGTAAATGATAATGTAGAAAGATTAACACGGATAAAGGCACAGAAGCAGTTTTATCCAAGCATTTTTGTCATTTAAATAAATCAAACAAGAAAAGCAGCACTAGAGTCTTTCCATGTCAGAAATTATGACTTCACCTTATTTTGAATGTTGAAAGTCACCCTCACCTGTCAATTGTCAAGTCAACATTTTTTTTTTTACAAACATGCCTATTTATGAACCTGTAACTCCACCTGTAACTCTCCACACACTTGTCATTTAAATGATGCCTCTGACTATGCCTCTGACTATGGCTCCAACCGCTCATGTATCCACAACTGTTTATCCATGTGTGTTTGATGGAGGGCTGAATCCATCCTTGCATCTGCCACTCGGCGCTCCTTTGTCCCCAAAGCTTCAGTCCTCCTCTCTTACCTGCCCTCACCAGATGGCGCACCACCTGCCTCGACAATCTACAAAAGCTGCAATTACGCTTCATGTCCAACAAAAGGAAACTCACTCTTCAACAAATACGAGATGCCTCAACAAGATTGCTCATACACATGACATACCCAATTAAACAAAAAAGGAAACTAGTAATCTGGTATATATGCACACCTTTACATACAGGCCTTTACATACAAACGACACATGTAAAATATTAAATGTCTGCAGCAAATGTCTTGGGAGCTTAAACATATTCCTCTCCTTGGGAAAGCCAGCCTGGAGTTATATCACAAAAAACAGAGCTGGTATGAGATGCCTTTAGACAAACAATATACCGTTCTTTTATCTGGATCATTTGTTGCCTTGAACACATTATCCAAATTACTTTGTGACTCATAATCTCACATTTGTACTCAAACGAGTGCACAGATGCTGGGGTATGTCATCGTTTGGATACACATCTAGGAAATAATGATGGGTAGAAGGGTGTGGGATTTGTTAGATCTCCAAGCCTTTGCACCTTGATGATGCTTATTATCCTGTCAAACTGTGACTCTCCCTGTGTAGATTTGTTAGTGACTGCAAGATAGTTTTCTTTGTTCGCCATAATAACACATTTGAATATGTGTATGTGTGTGTGTGTCTGTGCAGCCATTTTCTTGTTGCTATTGCTAATTATAGCTTCTGACCAGTGTTCCCTCTAAACTGCGCAGCTGGTCATGCAGTCTCTGCGCACAAGAAACTCCATGCTGCGCACACAGAACCGTGGGGACTAAGAGGTAAAGAAAATGGATGGATAGATGGATATACAAAAGTTATTTAGACTTGAATTCTCAAAAGACCCATCCATCCATATTCCTTACTGCTCTTTGTAGTCGTGGGTGAACTGGAGTCAAGCTGACTCCACTCACACAAAAGGACAATTCGCAGTGTGGAGTTAGCTTAACATCTATGTTTATGGCATATGGAGGAAAGCGTTGAAAATCCACACGCATCGGAACCCAAGTAAAATTCACACTGGACAGAGAACAGATTTGACCCTTTGACCACAGATCTGTGAGGCACATGTGCACTGTGCCACCGCTCTTTAGAGGCCCCTCTTAATTTAATAGCCAATTAGTTGATGATCTCTTAGGGGCATATATTTTCCCATGTGCTTAAAACAGAAAAGGCTTGCTGCTGCACACTTTGTTGGTTGTTCAGATTCTCCCATCAAGTTAAGTGTGCCACGTACACACTTTTATGAAATGTACACACTATGGGTGTAGTGACCTTGGAATCAGCGTGTGACCCTGAGAAATCTTAGTCCGCACACTCTTCCATAGACTTACGCATCTTTTACCTTCAGCGCTCCAGACTCCGCACTAACGACTAGCGCCTCTCGGAGGCAGAGCATCATATTGCATGTCATGTCACCTGCCGACTCAACTCATATGTGCATGCGGAAGGGCACACATGTCCCAATATATACTCATCGACTGCTCAACAATTGTATGTCCCAGTAATGACCAATCTTTGATATCCAGGTGAACGTTCACTTGCTTTGCTCCATCATGAGCACATCATAAGCACGCTATTCAAATATAAATTGGTTGTATTGCATCAATTAAAAAATGAATGCTCACCACTAGCGAGAATCAGTTTAACTTTCGGATCCATCCACTAGTTAATACCACTTGTAACATATTTTCCAAAAGGATCTCGATAGAATTCACCCGTCTCAGGAAAATGCCACCATGTGGAAAGTACAGCCAACCTCCGACTTCATTGATTGATACCTCTTTGGTGGTACTGCACAAATTTGCCAGGTGTGTCATGCCAAGACTGGATAATCACCATACTTAATCATGTAAGAAACTGACTAAAGCACGAATGGGGGAGAATATCCCGCTTAGTCCCTATTGTGTGTAAAGTATGCATGGATGAATTTGGTGTGAAAGAACTTGAGAGCTCTGACTTCAACCCTCATCAAACACATTTGGAATGTATGAGAAGATGGGAACAAAGATTATTCAACATCAGTGACCACTGACCTCGCAAATGTTCTTTTTGACTTGCCAAAAGAATGAAAGCTTTACGGCTGCAGAGGACAAACTACATTTTCTCCCATTTTGATTTCCTGTGTGGACATAGTCAATATTTCCATTTAGTCAATTTCAAGTCATAAAAGAAGCTCATCATCCTTCAATAGGGCCTCAAGCACATTGGTGTGTGTGCACATGTGATGCGATAATTAAACATTAGATGTTTCCCTTAAGTATATTGCCTGAAAGTTATTATGGTGGAAACGCTTTCAAAAGCTCATACTCCTTTCTCCTTTGTTCATTTCATTTCTAGGTTGACCAGATTTATTTTCTGAAGGCCACGCACCAGCGCTTTTCAATAAGCTTGCTTCTTTAAATTCATACCCAAGAGAACATTGATTTGGTTTTATTGAAAAGAGCATTCCTCATTTGATGCATAGCCTGACGATAGCTTGAGCTGTCAGTGAAATGTCCATAAAAGCCAAAGCAAAGAGGGCAGCAAAAAAAAAATCTCTTACAAGCAATTCATCACACTGCCATCCAACTATGTAATTATTTAGTTCACGCGTATGATTGATAGATTAAAGATAATGCATTTGCTTTTTACTGTTTACGTTTACTGTTAGGCATTGAATGTGACTACAGGTTATTGTTTTTTGTTGCTTTTAGACTTAGTAGAGTATGCACGCATTTATTTTCTGACTGGAAGAGAAGGATCAAAATGAGTGCTATTCAGCTGTGCTTGTATAATAATAAACTAGAACCGACGATTTATTCCACACCGATGATCATAAATTAACCCTCCACAGGTGTATTTTAACATATATATATATATATATATATATATATATATACCGTTTTTTTCCATGTATAATGCGCCCCCATGTATAATACGCACCCTAAAAATTGCATGTCGATGCTGGAAAAAAGCCTGTACCCATGTATAATAGGTAGAGAACTGAACTCTCGCTCTTTATATAGCTGACGTGTCCAAAAAAAAATAAAAAATTGTACCCATGTATAATGAATCCCTTCATCTACTCGCCATCAGTGAATGCTTTTCCGCGCTCTATTATCTCCGGGGCTGCAACAAAACCTGCAGCAGTCGTAGAGTTTGGATATGCAATCCACTTCTTGAAACTGTTTTTTCGATCCTCAAAATTCTCCACCAGCACTGCAATTGCACCTTTCCTCTCAGTTGCAACTGGGAGATCGGCAGCAAATTTAGCACGCTTTAGCTGAAAATGTCGCTCCAAATTCCTCTTCATGTTATCTGACAACTTCTCATTCCAAATCAAACATGCAGGCAATGCTTCAGCATTGGCAATAAAGAAAAAGTTCAGTCCATTCTTTCTTAAAGCCTCTGTTCACATCAGCAATTTTTTTCTTTTTGCCTTTTGAATCCATGACCCATCACTCACACACCTGTTTGTTTACAACTCACTTGTGCCGCGTCGCAGGCTATGACGCAATTTTGCTATTTGGCGTCATTCTTAAATTCGGTATTTTTAGTATATTTACAACTACATACATTTTTAAAGCAAACAAATTCTTGTCATGATAACCATCTAAAAACCATACTTAAAAACTACCGACAACAAAAACTTTTTTATTCCATTTTCACGCATTTTTGCAAAAACTCCCGGGAGCCGCTAGGGGGGTGCTAAAGAGCCGCATTCGGCTCTGGAGCCGTGGGTTGCCGACCCCTGGTCTAGTGTAAACCCACAGAGTACATAATTGTACATTCCTATACCCATCTTATATATTTGCATTAAGAAATACCACATATCAATCACGTTCTTCGGTTAAAAGGATATTGCTTCATGATATGATCTTTCAGACACCTCAGTCATTTCCTCATTGAAAGACTGCTAAATGCCTAGTGTCAAGATAATTGTCTTTATCATCTCCAGAGCGCAGAGAATCGCCAGGAAGATTAACTGCCCGGTTGCCGCATAATCTGTACCAAGGTGTTATTCTTCAATTGCATTCTTTATTGTTAAAAAAAATATATGATTTTCCAACTTTACATGATTGATATGCCGATGTTCTTGATGCTATGCTGATGTGGTTCTTGATGCCATTCAAACAAACGGATTGTGCCACCCCCAGAAGTGTCACTTTAGTTTCTATTATATTCTTACTCCTTAATTTGGCTTATTTTATTTTTAAATTCCTTTTTGAAGTAATAAGGGTTCCTATGTTTAAAATCATGTGCTCACATCGGTGCTCAGATCTTCTCTGACGCTAAAAACACAGCATTATTTTAGTTTGCAAGTTGTTAATCTTGGCATTATTACACTATGAGCTCCGTTTTGGCAGACTGGCGCCAGTGCGCCCTGCGTAAAAACAGCGCAACTTCATTTTGGTGCTTGGGCAAGTGTTCAGGGCCGCAATGAGCCTCATTGAGCATTCCGCCGCATGGAGCTCCCTCGCCCCCCAACAGTTACTAAAGAGACCTCTGTACAAGTCGATGAAATAGATTCAAAGTCACAGTGATCGATCGGATAATGATATTGATAATATGTAGCTTTTTGTGACAGGATACTTGAGTGTGTTCCATATATATTCAGCTTCGCTGTGGTGTGCGTGTGTTGACTATGTAAGATTAGGTAGTCTTCAATCTAAATCAGCTCCAGCTCTTCATGTATGTCTGGCATCTATTGTTATGTGAGCGGACGTGTGCATTTCAACGTGCTTCTGTGCATCAAATGCCGAGATGAAAAGATGCCCTGAGAAATCGTGACTCACTCCAGGAGACAACAATGTTAAATGAACCATTTGACAGGACTGTATATGCATGTAAGCGCACGCACACACACGCACACACACACACACACACGCCACCTTCACAGTTGTTTACAAAGGAATATGAAAATGGGTTGATGTGCACTGCCAGTTAATTTGTAACACACGACAAAAACTTGTTTCCTCCCTGTGGCCAAGACCTTAATGACCTCACAAAGCGTTAGACTTCCACAGTGAACAATAATAATTAGGAGTAGGAGGCAGATTGATAAAGGCTTTGTGCGAGTGTGTGTTTTGGAGTTTGCGAGTCAGCTTGTTGCTCGTGCTTTTGTAGGATGCCTTGCCTCTAGGGATATAAATCAATGTGTCACGTAATTGCTTGAGTGACCTTTGCTGATAAGAAACGGTAGCCTTTTGAAATCTCTATCTGTCTCTGTCACTTTGGCCATCTTCACCTCTCAACCGATGTGTTTGCTCTGTCACATGCGCTCACATCATCATACTCGCACACAAACTTTTTGCACACATGCATCTTCATTAGCAGTCAGTCCACTTAATCTCAAATTTACCTTAGCTGTCTTTGGCAAGGCCAGAAGAGCTTCCTGTGACCTTTAAAATGGTAAGATACCAAATCTGATGACGCTGTGATATTGTAAAGGAATACATTGTAAATTCCTGTACGTGATCATTTTATCGTTTGTTTCTTTATGCTTACCTGCCACAAACACTGGAAACACCAAATATCAATACTGTGCGTGTGATTTTCCAAATGTTAAACATCTTCATTTGAAAAGTAAATTTAATATATTAGTCATGTGGGGTGGTTCGGTGATGCACTGGTTAGCACGACCGCCTCACAGTCAGGAGGGTGTGGGTTCGATTCCACCTCCGGCCTTCCCTGTGTGGAGTTTGCATGTTCTCCCCGGGCCTGCGTGGGTTTTCTCCAGGCACTCCGGTTTCCTCCCACATCCCAAAAACATGCTTGGTAGGCCGATTGAGCACTCCAAAATTGCCCCTAGGTGTGAGTGCGAGTGTGAATGGTTGTTCGTCTCTGTGTGCCCTGCGATTGGCTGGCAACCAGTTCAAGGTGCTCCCCGCCTACTGCCCGATGACAGCACGTCCGTGACCCCCGCGGGGACAAGCTGTCTAGAAAACGGATGGATGTATGGATCGTCTTGTGGTAATATTTCGTACTGGTTTAGAAGAACAATGTTAAAGTATGCAGTATTAAGTGTAGATTTATTGCAAAACATTCATCCTTCCTACTTGAAAGAAATAAAAATATAAATATAAATATTGTGTTTTGGAATAAATCATCTGTGATATGTTACATAAGATGATTTGTTTTTCATTGAATGATTCTAAATATAAGTCAAATACTCTTGGGCACTTTTCACACTTTTGAAAGTCAGTGCACTGCGAATTAAGATTAAAGCCATTCAGCGGGTGATCAGGATAAAACTCCGGGCACATGTCAGTGACATTGAGACAGTAAAAGGTCGTGTCATGGTCACAACTGTGTGATCATCTCTGAGCTCTGTTTTTCTCATCATCCATTTTGTTAAATCTCCCTTCCCATCTGTTCTTCCTCCAAGTTTTTGTTCATGTGGCGCTACTTTCGCCATTTTCAGCAGTGTCTCTTGTTGAACTTCTCCCCTGTTGTGTCTGGTCAGTGTCTAAGAAGGAAAATTGGAAGATGTGATAAAAGGGTTGATTTGTCATTGTGGGTACGTGCTCCACTGAGAAATGTAATAGGCCAAGGATCACCAAATGGTCTCCTATCGGCCATAAATGCAGATGAACATGGACAAATGCTCAGCACCTGGCCAGAAGCAGATGTGGCAAAGGCACTATGAACAATGACAGCAGCTTGAGTGTGTGATTGTGAGGCCTCAAACTTGAATAACTTTAAAGGCAAATTGTTAGAAACCATTGTAAATTTTTGAAGCAATATTTAGTCTAGTCTAGTGTTCGTGGTGGGAATTGTGTCGAAGCCATTACAATAGCGTACCGAAGGGAAGTCCAGCATAGAATGAAATACAAATCCATGCAAGTTAGAACCATATCACACTCACAGTGGAACTCCTGATGGGTAAAGCCAAAAATAATCAACCTAGAACGCATATCCTCTTGTGACACTGTCTTGCTTTCCTCTCTCCAGCTAAAAATAATGTTGCAGGAGCTGTCATATCATTAGTTTAATTTTCACAGAAGGGATATATAGAGCCATGTACCTTGAAAGAAAAGATCAAGGTGTCTGATTTGATAGTGACTGAATCAAACTCTAGTATGTCTCTTTCCTTGTAGTATTACAGCTGATTTTTGCTATCCCAAGATCAATTTAGCAACAACTTCCTCAGTTGGTCTTTTATGATGAGAATATCTCAAAGGTGGTCTTTTCTCTTTTGAATGGAGAGTAACAGTGTGGGTCTTTGGAATACACCGAATTACAAAACATCCCAAAATAACATCTTATCTTATACTACCTAGTTCTGTCTTTGCATAGCCTTTCGGCATATATGTTCAAATGACTATATACGTTAAAAAACAATCTCTGAATTCTTTTTTTTTTTTTTTTTTAATTTGACAGATAAAATAGCCCCTCATTTCACAGTTTTTATTCAGAGCTGCATTTGTCTTTTATTTTTCTTCCACAGCCCCATTGGTATTCCAAGTGTCTCCTTGTCTTACACATCCTTCCGATTTCAATCATTTTCTTTTAATACGACTTGTCGCTCAATGTTCTGTACTCTGATTGTGCTGTTTCTCGGATAAGAACATTTGCCTTACGCATTTCACTGTTCAACTAGCACTGAAGTAAGAATGCAGCCACACATGACGAACAATTACATGCATAGAAAGATGAGCGAAAACAATCTGTTTTCACCATAGGAGATAATTTGTTTTTAGGCATCTTTTATGGGAAAAATAGATTAAAGAGTAGGTAATGTTTTCCTGGGCTAGAATGGTCTCAATGACCTTTCCCCAGATGAAATGAATTTTTACACAACAAAAAAAACAACTGTGTGGATAGGTTTAATTCATGCATTTCGAGAAAATTAAAGTTGTTCCACTTATTATGCTCCCAATATGGAGTGTTTTTCATCAAACCTTTGCATACTTAAAAGGAATTAAAGAACATAAACCGCAAACCAACTTACAGTGCAATAATAATTCATTATAATTCCTGCTGGGTTTTGAGTTGTTTAAACATTAAATGAGTATAATGTCACACTATTACAGCAGTTAACCAAAGCGGAGATAAACGTATGGGTAAAGGATTTACTGTATCATACTGTATATAATAAGTACTGCATACATTTTACAAATACTGTACTGGCATTTTATCAACAATATAGTTACAGTTGCACTATATTCGTCTTATATTTTTAGTTTGAATGTTATCCACCTAAAATTTGGGTCTCTGTTACAAAATACTATTTAGGACAACCCAATGCCAAATAGTGGCATAAAATATAACCTTTTCTGTAATATTATTTCAATCCTCTGTCTGAATACAATAGCTACCGTGGATTCTGCAAATCCACCAGAAAAGACTCAAATTCAGTCATGGTTGCAGACACATCCACAAACATACAAGAGCCCCCAAGTGCAGGGAAAACACACAACGTCCATTTTGAACAAAAGCCCGCGCACTGGTGGCTTTGTTCTGAGCGACTGCTTTAATCTTTAATGTGTTTTGGTAGCTAGTGGCTGCTGATGTTTCGTCCTCTAGATTGCCTCAGACTCTACTGTTGTCACACTACAGAGGTCAGTCCAATAACCTACCTCCCTCGGGCAGAAATACACAAACCACATCTGGTTATTTACACGCACACAAACACAGAGAAGACACATAAAGGTGCACAGACATGGACATAACTTAGCAGACACATCCCAAGAAATGTCTTCCAATGACATACCTACATTCCACTTGGCATTCCACTTTTGTGCAAGTGTCCTTAACGTTCGAGGAAATACAAAATGTAATGAACAAATATCAGTGAGGCTTGTCACTGCAACCTACCTCACACTCTTAAGTGGAACAGAGCCTTTAAAATCACATTTTGCACATTGCAGCTCTTGCAAAATATACTGTAGACATTTTGTCCCCACTGCCCAGATGAGTTTCTTTTATGAGACATTAGACTAATCAAATGGTGGTGTTGTCAGTGTGCCAACATTCTAAAATAGGACACATCACTATCATTTCATTATAAGGGGAAATTCACTTTTTCTTTCCCACAACATTTAAGCGTAAGAAAATTTAACTTCTAAAAGCCACGATTGCGCATATGAAGATTCTATAGACCCTAATGGAGAGCTTCAGGTTCTGCAGCTCATGTTAACACGGCAACTACTTTGGAGTGATACCATTCAGCTGTCGAGGTACCCTTGACAATGCATCATGCCCACCCGAGTGAGAGGCAGCACTGTTTGTGCACCTCCTTCACTCCTTGCATGCCTGCATATATAGAAATTATGTGTGGTGTGCAATGCAATATATCCAGCAGAGCATACATATGATAAAGATCTTTTAAGGCTTTCTCTAGGTTATTTGGAAAAAAAAGTCTTCATAGACAAAATCAGAAAAAGGATGGACCAAAAGAAAATCATCTTTATTCTCTATAGTGTTGACATAGTGACTGAAAAGGGAAATCCCCTCAGCATACTATGGCCTTTTACAAAAATAGATAGAGCTGTACGAGTTTAAATTTTATAACCAAAGATATCTGAAACCGTGAAAATGAGTTGCAAAGGTCTGAGCTATATTATTCTCATGAGTAGATAATGTTTTAACAAAGACAAAATGCTATACAATGGAATTTTCATTATCTCATAAATATTGATACACAAGGGTTTTTTTGTGGGATGGGGGGGTAAATAAAAGATGGTGCTCAGCCTCTCATCTTATTCTTATGGGGTTTGGTGCCTTCCTAAAGGCACCTTGACATTAGGCTCAAATCATGACCCTATGGCTTCAAAAGCTCAAGCCGTTACGGATGAGCTACACAAACCGTGACAAGGATGCTAAATTTCAAAGTGACTGGAAGATTCTCATGGCGTAAATCATGGTTCTGGTAGTGCAGCAACAGGGAAAGACCAAGTACTTCCAAGTACAGTTTGGTCTATAAAGAAAACTTGGACATTTTAAAAAATGTATCAGACAAAACCATTTTGAATCATACCTCCATTTTATGTTCCTGTTGAAAAGTGGACGAGGATAGATCAAAAAATAATAAAAACACATTGATGCAAAAACAACCTAATCACTGGACGGGCTACCTTTAAATCATAACAAATCTCTACATGATGTATTTTTTATTTATGTATTACTATTTTACAATTTCCCTTAATCCAAACCTGCTTGTAATAATTGAATGCCAACATGCTCTCACATTTGCAATAAAATGTATAATAAAGTCTTACTGCAGCTGTGGGCCAAAGGCACAGCTGTGAGCAAAGTCCGAATTCGTACTACACACATAAAAGCAGAGACAAGACAGTGCACCAAATCTGAAAGAATGCTCCAACAGTGCATTTGCCACTCTGTGATGCCATACAAACCTCAACATTCAGTTCATGCATGCAATTAACACTTCACGTGGCATATTGATGACATATTGTGCAGTGGTGGTGAAAACAGAGCTTGAAAAGAGTGCCTGACACTAATTTTAAGTCAAGCATCCTTTTTTCACTTTTCAAGACGCACTTTAATTCATAAACTGAAAGGACAAAGCATTCCCAGAGAACAGCATTCCTATGATGAGCTCTCTTATTGCTAACATCAGCAAGCCTACAGGGAATGAACAAGGGGGAGGAAGTGCAGGAGGTTGAAGGATGGGAAATTAACTAACATATCATGAACTTAATAAAGCTAATGGCAGCTTCATGATGAATACTTGCCAACAGACAGTGTCTTCACTTAGCACTGGCAGTCTTTTCCTCAAAGCCTAATTTACTAAGATCCAAAATGCTGTAAGTGTGTTTCTGTACTCAAACGTTTCATGGGTGTGTTGCACATGACCTATGAAGATGCAATCTGCAAATGTACAACGATAGGTCCGTATTGTTTCAGTATTGTCCATAAAATGAGCTTGGCACATTCAAACGTTCATATACAGCTCTGCCATGCTTGATTGTGGAAAAAATATATCATGATAATCATTATATTATTAATATATTGAAATTACGATCAATATAAATGAATTTTCATATATAATAAAAAAATATATTTATTCTTCCAAAAGTCAACAATTCATAACTACCATCGCTGATACTTCAAACACAAAAATGTAAATGATCACACGAACAGTTTGCATGCATACTGTCTGTATTTATTTTAGCCTGAGACAAAGCTCACTTCTTTCTTAACTATTTTATTCTTATTTTCCCATATCCCAAACATGGAAATTCCGATAGATTTATGTGCATGTTTTTCCTTTGTCTTGTTACCAGCTCTCAATACTTCTCACAGCAAAAGTGTGATTTTTCTGCATGGTGCTCTAGCACTGGAGGATCAGTTAAAAATAGTGCACGTCAACAAACGAAAAGGTTAGCCAATTAAAAGTAATTGCCTGAGAAAGGAGTTGGATGTGATGGCTGTTCTTCTAGGAAAATAAAGTAAAGAAATAAATGACGTGTTTGCTACTGTCTAATATTGTAATCCATTTTCCCCTGAATTTGAACTCTTTATTTTGTCATCCGTATTTTTTTACTGTATGCTTAGCTTGAAAATAAATCATTAGAATGTTTTCCTTTTTTAATTCGTTAAATCTTTGGGGCTGTGCACAAGTTAACCGAAGCATCAATTGTCTTTACACTTCAATTGTAGTTCCACTTGACATGCCACTGTGTTCTCTTTCAAATGATGGACTGTAATTTAAACACACACCTGCTAGATTATTTATCTGGAAAATCTGTTACCTACATCAATTTGACCTTTGTTTGAGAGCCATAATTATAGAATATTTTACTTATTTAGTCTCAATGAGTGTCAAAATATTAGATGACTCTCACTGTGTCACAGAGTCCTGCTCCAGCAGTGCAAACAAGTACAAGTAGATTGCTGAAAGTGTTGTAAAAAAATTCATAACTGCATGATTGTTTTTATCTTCATAATGACAATTTAGACAGTTACTGCACCTCGTTACATGTTGCAAGTCGACCTAGTAAATTAAGTCCCATCACATTTACTGATGGGTTTTAGTAGCTCAAAATGTTGACTGTTCACGCAAATACAGTAAAACAAAGCAGAAAAACAAATGACTGTAGTTATAGTATACAAAAATTGTTTTCATCATAAAACACAAGTTCGAAAAACATAATTGAGAATTGTGCGTGTAAGGTGCATGCATCGTGAGGACAAAAAAAAAGCCATTTATTTTAATAAAATGATCTGGGTAATGGTCATCAGCAAATTTCAATCGGAACGTGTCCCTGAACCTATTTCAAATATATTTTTACATAAAGTAAATTAGATTGTTGGGATATTCTCATAATTTAGTTTTTTGACATATGAAAGCTTGCGCAATATGTTTTTTTTACCATGCGATGTAATTTCTAGCAATGACGTTTGAGAAAAAAAATCCAACTGTTGCTGAACAAAATTACACATGCACTAGGGTTTACCCCAAATACAAAGATATTACAAAATATATTGTATATTATTATTCTGAAAATTTGATGTGCTGAAAAAAGGGCAATCACAGTACATCAGCGCAAAAATATTGTCTAAAAAAGATTACTTGTATCTCTGAAATTGTTGAGCGGCGTAATAACAACACACGCACACACACACACACACACACACACACACACACACACACACACACACACAAAGTATCAAGATGAGACACACTTCCATATACGTATGTATTTTGCTTCCCTTGTACTTTTATCTTGGACTTTTTCATTTTGAACTTATCGCTTCTATTTTCCTGGCTTTAATACACAAAATGAAAGTCTGTGAGCCCACCTTGGCCACCATCTCACAATCCTGCTCCCTTCCAATTTGCTCACATCTCTATTTCACCTTTTTCTGATTGTCCTTTTTGTATTTTCTTCTGTGCGCATCTCCTGGACTCTCACATTGTTTGCAGCTCTCTTACTCTGGCTCAATCTGTCACTCATCTTTTTGTCTCCACCTGTTTTTACCCACTTCCAGTGGCCTAATACATTATTCACATCCTTTTCTTTCCTTATCCCCGTCTCCTTCAAATTTTGGGTGGCCGTGAGGAAATAATTTGACAGTCCAAGTCTGCCATTTATCCTCATTTGCTGTCAACCATCTGAGTGATTCCTATTGAGAATGATGGAGTGGGGTGGATGGTTTGGAAGGAAGGGGATGTGTTGGGTCAGAGAGCCGGAGGACACCTCATCTTTATCACTCTCCACCAGATGCCTTTTCACTGGTCTTCCTTTTAAACAGGTGAAATGAAGTGCCATCAACACACCCAAAAAATAAGACTTGCTCTGTATTTACAGAGTAGGATAGACGACTTTAAATCCAGCATGAATTTTTTTCCTCCCGTCTTCTTTCAAGTTATAAAGAGCAGAACTCTACCTTGACTGATTATTTGCAGGGCAAACGTGTTTGTGGCTGTTCAAATCGGAATTACGTGTTTGTTGCTGTTCAAGTTGGAAGGAAGGAAGGAAGGAAGGAAGGAAGGAAGGAAGGAAGGAAGGAAGGAAGGAAGGAAGGAAGGAAGGAAGGAAGGAAGGAAGGAAGGAAGGAAGGAAGGAAGGAAGGAAGGAAGGAAGGAAGGAAGGAAGGAACGAGCGCACACACACGCACACACACGCACACACACGCACACACACGCACACACGCACACACACGCACACACACGCACACACACGCACACAAGCTCACCTCTTCATCACCATGACCAGTGGCAGCCTTAGCGACACACCAATGCCAGAGCAGGGGCTTAATTTTCAGCATCTTGGACAACAACACGTTCAAGCGGAGTTCAAGTGCAAATGTTTGTCTATGGGTGTATGAAAACCTTCGTCCAAAGTTAGCTGTGTACTGCGATTTATGCCGCATTACACTAAAAACAGTTTAGTCAGAGCAATCATATATTTTCTTTTTTGTCATTTGCATGCTTCATCTAGAATGCTCGGCCAGATGGTGGAACATGATGGGTAATAGGAAATAGGCTCTGTTGTTGTAAATATGACACATGTGATTAACTCTTAGTTGACAAACAGCCTTCATTAAATCTACATTACCCAACTCAAAATATGCCTGATGTTCATACACACGATGTGAAAAGGTCAAATACGTATAAACGTTTTTCTATAAATACCTGGATTGTATTTACAAATAATTGCTTTCCGTTTCAAGAGATGAGATTCTTGCCTTGCAGTGTTTATCAGACCTGTTAGACAGTTTCAGTCTGTGTTTTCTATGGGAAAACGTACATCTGAGGTTAATTGAAGACTGAACTTTCTACAAGTATGAATGGAAGCGTGAATGTACCTTGTGTTTGGAAATACTATTACCGTGTTTTTCCATGTATAATGCGCCCCCGGTGTATAATACGCACCCTAAAAATGGCATGTTGATGCTGGAAAAAAAGCCTGTACCCATGTATAATACGCACCCAAATTTTGACTCTTACTTAAGTCCGTAAACGTAAAATCTTTGGGAACAACCGGATGTTATTCTGCCGGTCAGTATCACTGCGCATGCGCATGCACTCGATAGCAAAGAAATGTTTCGGATTTGTGTAGGGTACATTGTGACAGCAAACGAGCAGGTGATCGAGCAAGCGTCTGATACGAGAGCATTGTGTTCGTATGGAGCGTGTTTGAAGTGAACAGCAGAGAAGAAAGGAACAAGGCAAAGTGTTGTGAAATAAAATATTACCTGTAATACGCATTTAGGTAGAGAACTGAACTCTCGCTCTTTAAATAGCTGACGTGTCTTGCGCATCCGTTCTGCGCATAACTCTCGCTCTTTAAATAGCTGACGTGTCTTGCGCATCCGTTCTGCGCATCTGTAATGGCGGCCTCCGTATGATATCCGGTTGGCGATGGAGATTAAAAAACAAACAATATTTGACAATAACGCACCATCAAGGATTGCACCATCGCATCAAACGATGTGTGGTCAATTATGAATTTCACTGACTGTGTTGGGCAGGATGGCTGAATGCGATGCTCGATTGACAACAAACAAGAAGAAAGGTGTGATTTCAAGTTTTATTTCGAGGGAGATTTTCTTCAAAATTTGTTCTACCCATGCATAATGCGCACCCCAGATTTTATGACAATAAATTAGTTAAATTTTGCACATTATGCATGGAAAAACACGGTAATACTCAAAGTTTCACTGTTGAGTGTCGCGAGCTGATATATTTTGTCCTGGTTCTTTAGCTATAATGCCCACTATGCAAATAGTAATTACCAGGAGGCTCCCTCCTCAGTTTAACTATTTAATGTATGCCAGAAAAATCGATGCACAGCTGTGGAGCCTTCTCTGCGAGATTGCGGAAGAAGGTCTAACCCCCACCTCCAACGTCCCTATTCTTATAGTACTCTTGTCCGCTCTCCTGCAAGGGGGCAACTCTGCCTGGCCTATGTGATAATGTGTGACCTTGCAGTCTTTACAAAGATCAACTCCTACGTATGTGCAAAGTATGACAGAGAATGGAAAGCTAGTGAAAGCAAGCAAAAGGTCACAGCAAGATAAAGGCACAGCTCAAGCTACCTAGCTAATCACATGTGGCAAAGAGGCCTATTCTAACATCACCACCAAAGTCTTTTCTTTTTTTTTAAATATGGGACAGAAGGTTTTGTAGAGTATACTATTTGAATAAATGAATTAGATGGAGCAGCAGTGTGTCTACCTTATGTTCATCAGACAAAGAACCAGAGTTCAAGATTCTCAATAAATATGCAATCCTGTGAAATTGGCCTTTTTCCTGCTGGTTTGTGCTCAGTGAAGACCACCATTACATTTAACTGGCGTTTAACTGCGAGAGCGACTTTTTCCCCTCGCCGACACACTCTTGCTTTTATGCAATATGCTCTGCATCGCCACACAAAACTCCTGTTTGCAAGAAAAAAATATGTGCAAAGCAAATTTTGCACCAATGTCAGCATATTTGCCTGGCAGGAAAGATTTGAGATACTATATGGCCACAGAATGTTTTTTAAGATACAATGTTTTGAGTTTGTTGAAAAGTGATAGCGTTTGAACAGAATATTATCTTTGGATGCCAGCATATCATTTTAGATTTTGTCATGCCTCAAGATTTATAAAATTGTAGAAAAACCGAGGAGCCATATGTGCTACAGGTTAGAGACCAGTAGAGCATACAAGACCTGAAGGTGAGCTGTTTAACATCGCTGTGTTATTGGGGTGCTATTCTCTTACCCAGTTTGTAACAAGTATAGTTGTCGCTCCATGGTCGAAGTTGCAGTCCCTCTAGGACAGGGCCTTTTGTCCATTGCCAAAGATGGTGGGGTAGCCAAACAAACAAAGAGACCATGGTCACACTGCAGAGACAACTGTAGTCAAGGCACTTGTTCCCTACGCTCATTAAACTCAACTCAAGATGCTTCTCTTTGCTCTCAATTGCTCCTACACAGCCATGCACCACTTCACAAACACACACTTGTGCACTTATCTCTCAGGCAGCCTGTCAATTCCTCACACATGCACACTCCAACCGCAATTGGCTGATAAGAAAATTCTGTATGTGAGAGGCCTCCGTGCATTTCATTGGTCCATTGTGATGCGTTTGGTAATTTCATTGGTCAGATGAGACAAGGCTATGGGTAAATCTATTGGTGGATTAGAATGACCCTCATTTGTAAAGATTTAGAAATAAATCTCATTATAATAAAAGCTACAGGCCTTCTGCAGGAAATAGAATATGATAACTGCTTAAGGTATCAGAGTGTTAAAATATCGTGTGGTATAATAACTTCCCACATGGCCACACATATCATTGGTATTTGTGTTCTCATTCCATGGTCATTATGATGAAAGACTACAACTTAAGTCTTACCCTAATACATTTAAATACAACCTCCTACTGTGCAAAGCAATCCCTTAGTAAAGCAACATTTCATCAATGTGTCTACGAACAAATCAAAGATCAAATCAATTTTTATTTGCTAAGTTTGACCATGCCAAACCTCCGGTACATCTCGTTCTCTGTACAACATTTTGGGAGCTAACAACATTCAGGACAACATGTACTAAAATTGACAATTATTCTCAAACATCCCCTGATCTTAAACTCCCAGGAGGGCAAGGAAAAACTCAAAACTCATACTAGGGGAAATGAGAAACCTTGAGAAGAGACCACATATGGGAGGATCCATCTTCCAGGCTGCAATGGATGCAGATAGGACACATAGTCCAAATAATATAGACAATTCAAAGATGAAGTGTCGAGAGCAGGATGTTATTGCACAGCAATGGCGCCCGTCTCAAGGTTAAAACAGGGTCGGATGCACTCAGTTTAACCCAGTGAGATGAATAAAAAATAATAATTGCAATCAGTAAACAAGAAGCATCCTGTCATTTTCGACAAACACATGCACACACGCACACACAAATAAAGATGTTTCCCTCTTCTGCTCACATGAACAGCCATGCATGAAATCAACCACAAATCTGCAAGTCATCCATTAGATTAGAAAAGGTGACTTTTGTCACAATGTGACATCTAATTACTCAAAAGACCCTTCAAGTGTCTGAGTGAAAAAGTTAGTTTAAGTTTATATTTCTTTCTTTCTTTCTTTCTTTCTTTCTGGCCGCCCATCTCTCTCTCTCTCTCTCTCTCTCTCTCTCTCTCTCTCTCTCTCTCTCTCTCTCTCTCTCTCTCTCTCTCTCTCTCTCTCTCTCTCTCTCTCTCTCTCTCTCTCTCTCTCTCTCTCTCTCTCTCTCTCTCTCTCTCTCTCTCTCTCTCTCTCTCTCTCTCTCTCTCTCTCTCCTCTCTCCTCTCCCTCTCCCTCTCCCTCTCCCTCTCCCTCTGGTCGCAGCCGTCTGTCTGTCTGTCTGTCTGTCTGTCTGTCTGTCTGTCTGTCTGTCTGTCTGTCTGTCTGTCTGTCTGTCTGTCTGTCTGTCTGTCTGTCTGTCTGTCTGTCTGTCTGTCTGTCTGTCTATCTATCTATCTATCTATCTATCTATCTATCTATCTATCTATCTATCTATCTATCTATCTAATCTACCAAATAGAGTACAAGTACAATTTGTTAGCTACTACACCACACAGCACTGTTCTGAGATGTTACAATTGCATTCAAAAAAGAGGAGCTTGTCGTAGCCCCTTTTCTCCCAGACTTTGCTTTCATCAGGAACTGCGACAGAGAGAGTAGATGTGATGAGGATGTTATTAGATGCTTTGTTGGAGGAAATGGTGGTGCAGGACAGAAAATCTCAGAGGGATTGAATCCTGATCATTGCACCGAAGGTAAAGCTGGGTTCTAACACACGGGCAATAAAGAGTAGAAGTGCAATCAGCAGGAAGCTAGCTTTGTTATTGTATTGAAAATGCAATAAAGATGATGTTATTGTTGCACTAATTAACTTATTTTACTGACTAACAGATGATGATATTTTATATCAATCTTGAAGAAGCAATAAGGAAGAATAACAGAATATCATTTGCATCAATTTAATCATCCTGATCTTCCTGGTTATATTTGAGAAAACAGAGTTTTGAAATATATTAAGTAGGCTTACATGATTATAAATCCAACTAAGCAATAATTAGGCTGCATCTCTGTTATCACTCATTATCTGCAAATGTAGCAGACTTTCCATTTTTAGTATAATCCACATTGCATACTACAGGAACATGTAAACAAAAACTACAGATTTAGAAAAAGCATGAACCAGTGCGTATTTCATGTGTTTAGGCACAGAACTTAAGGTGGGATCTTTCCTTTTTATACATATCGACAAACTCATCTCCTGAAATGTATTATTCTTTCTCTTGTTCACTGGTTACATTTTTTCAACAGGATGCATCTAAAACAAAAAATATACATAACCAACAGAGAAAATGGGATTTATAACCGGATTGAACAGGTCTGCCTGAGGCAAAATTAGATCTTTAGTGCATCCAGATTCAAACAATATGGCTCTTGTGTAGTCTGAATATTCACAAACCCTATGATATCAGGTTTTTGCGAGAGGGATTGAAACCACATTCGGATGGAAGTTTCATATCCAATTGGGAACAAAACCCAATGCGCCATTCAAAATGTTGAAATTGAAAACAGCAATCCCCGAACAGAGGAGGAACGGCATTGCCTTATCGCTATGTGAGGAGTGTCATACAAGTGAAGCTCGACAGTACGTATGTATCGCAGCAAGTCCATTAATGAAAACATTTCACGTGTTGCCGGCTTGCCTCTGTTGCAAATATTTGACGTTGAGCATTTTGCATGCTGGACGACGCTTCCGTTCTGAAGTTGTTGCTGCAGCAACCTGTCAAATGGGTCACTGATGTGACCCAGTCTGGGGGCCAAATCCAATTTGGACACTTGCTAAAAACTTCTAGTCCTAAGAATCAGATTTGAGGAGGAATCTGAGTTGAACCAGATATGCCTGCAGTCTGAGTGTGAGAAAATGACTGGTAGGCACTACAACATCCCCTCCCTAAGTGTTGTATCATATCTCTTTCCCGTCCTGTCATAATTCTTCCTCTTTCACACTGTCCCTTCTCTGTGTGATGAGGCCAGCCCTTCCATGGTGATGAGGCAGACAGAGAGTGATTAAAGTGGGAACTGAACCGGTGGGAAAACTGACCTCAATCAGAGCCATTCTACCAAGAGGACATACGCCTTCTTTTTTTGTCGCTTCATCCATTGCTCCAACTCACTATATCCCAAACTATCATCCCTAATCCTTTATTCTTCCTGACCCGCTCCGTCACCATGTCAGCGATCCCCATCTCTCATCTCCCCTGTCTCGGTTTCCGCTCTCATTTCTCATCTTTCCATATCCACTCTTGGTGATCACTGGCAATTCATCATCATTGCCTCTATTGTTGTGTGATGCTAATCTGCGCTTCTCTGGAGCTTTTCAGTTTGCTATCAGCTGTGTTACAAATCTTGCACGAGGAAGAAGAAAAGAAAATCAGTTTATAAGGAAATGGCACTAACAAGGTCGACTCTGAAATGCTAGCACTCGGAGATAGTAACAGTAAGGGTGCAAAAGGCAATTTTAGAGTTTCACATTTTATTTTGTGCTTGTTTTGTTTATTCTATGTCTGTTCCATTGCAACGCTCTAATACTTTCCTTCCAATTGGTGCACCCCAAAGGACTGCTGCTTTGTTGTCGATCTAACCAGTTATTTTTTATAGCACTTACTCTGTTCAGGGTCACGGGGTGCTTCTGGTAAAAACTGGACTACAACCTGAACTAATCAACAGTCAATCACAGAGAGAACATAAGTAGACAGAAATAATCAATTGTGTTGCTTTTCTTTTCTTCCTTTGTGTTGCAGTTGTTAGGGAAATTAGAAGAGAAATCACATCAGACAGTACAGACGGTAAGTGGAAGTCATGTCATTTTGGAGTTTAGTTTCAAAATGATGACAGGAGACTGGCTGTGAAAAAATGCTAAATCTTAGTGCATGTCCATGTTTTTTTCTCACAATTAATCTACTTCTAACTCTTTTGGAGATCAGGATTTAGTATGAAATAGTCTCTGATTGAGGCAATTTATCAAATGCAATAGTCTTTGATGATGATGAAGATTAAAATATGAAAAGCTTTCCTACCATGTCCTTGAGATAAATGTCACCCATACCATGGATACCAGGATGTGTTGTAATAACAATGTTAAATGAACATAATTCTGTTTCTGTTTTGCAAATATCGGTGTGCAGGAACACTGTCAGCTTTTGCTTTGTTTCTGCAACAGCAATGTGACATATATATTTTTATTTTATTTCAGCCACCACTGTCTATATGAGCCTGTGAGGTGTGCATTTGTGTCTTTTCTGATTGTAATTTCCAATGAAGTTACAAGTGGATAATTAGGCCTCAATTTTTCCATTTAAAATATATTAAACAACAAAGACATATTCAACACTGTTATTTCCCTGGGCCAGTGAATATCCTGACGGGGAATTATTCTTTTGTTTACTGTTATCTTTTGCACTACACTATTTTGTCAGACAGCAATAATCACAAGACTTTTCGCACAGTGGACAGAGGAGGTGCGATAAAGCACACCTTCCCTCTACATTATATTTCACTTCATAATTAAGCAGATATGCATAATATAATTATTATGACTGAAAATGCTGTTATGGTCCCACGAGAGCTCTCAATTTCCTGGTGATAACCAGTGCAATGCAATCTTATTATATTTATGCTCATTAGATTATATGAAATATTGAATTACTCAGGCACCAGAGGCATTTTAGTATCTCTGCTGAGCCGGAAGTGATGCAATCACACTGGCCCCATTTCCAATGATATTTAAATCCTTTTCTGCGTGGATGGTCTAGCCAATTGGCAAGCAACTCTTTCTCCATGCGTGATTTTTTTTTTTTGTTAAGCATGTTTGTGTGAATGCATACTAAATAGGTGGGAGATGCCGTTGAGCTATTTGATGTGATTTGAGAAGATGTGTACTGTGTATGTGTGTGGTAACCCTGCAGTGTTTAATCCACAGTCTGCACAGTCTACTGGGTGCCAATAATCTTATTTTTCTCAAACAATCAAGCTATTTTTCTTCCCCAACAATTTCATATGATTGCAGCAAGTTCTAAATGCTGACACGTCAATAAAAATATTCCCTAATTGTCATTAATGAAAATTGCATTCAACCCTTTGACTTTCACTCATTTACTCATTTTACACAAATTTGCATCGACAAATAATTTCAACGGCTGACTTTATGTGGATTATGTGGAGTACACCGCATCTACTTTTTCTTGAGAATGTCCACATGGTTTTGGTGCGTGGAAATCATACTCTAGTGCCTTCAAACCAGGCCAACTATATTCCGTTGCATTGCTGTCAAAAAATAATCAATTGCTTTCGCAGTGTGTTGTATTTATCTGCATAGTTTCGGGCTCAGCTATCAGTTATGTAGATATATAGCATCTGGCTGAATCTGAGCAGGGAGTAGATTTTTGGTAGAGATTAAATGGGAGCTGCCCTTGGGCACAGCAGCCACGCCACCATCCCTAAAGGAGGCCAGGCACCACAGGCATGTCAGCCCTAATTTAGTGACAAGATCCGCCACGGGTGTAACATGTACTTTCCACATTTACCATGTGCCAGGTCAACCTTTTGAAAGTGATTCTAGTCACTAGTCATTCCTTTTTCCTGTGGTGCATATGCTACGGTGCACCTCCAATTTATTTTGAATTGCCTTTCTCCCCACCATGATCCTGTCATGCTTGCTGCCATGATACACCTCTTCAAACCATTGATTAGTCAAAGGGCAGCTTTTGTTTCCTAACACAGCAGACGCACAGCAGCCACTTAACTGTATCTGGTACATCAATCTCTCTGTGAATGCTTTCATTGACTCAATGCTCAGACTGCCAAACGCTTCATATCATTCATTCACTGTACTCGCCACACTATGATCTTTTGCTTGTCACATTCTCTCAATATCCATGCTGCAATGTGATCCTAAGGAGATTGACTTTGCTCCTTTTGTCTGACTACAAATTTGTCATGCTGCCCAGGGCATTCAAGCACATGGCCATTGTGCATCTGATTTCCTTGCTGTTGGCCCTGTCTTTTGCCAGACATTTCACTCTATCCACCCCCTTCGGTGGTGTTCCTCTAACAATAATTTAGTTGACTTTGTCGTTGTCTTTCGTGGAAACAGTCATGATGTGGTTGCGTGAATACAAGACCGTAAAAATGCTGTTACTATACAAATATTTCTGGACATAGCGATGGTGGAAAGAGTACTTGGATAGGAATTTTGTGCATCTGTTATTGGTTTGAATATTAATTGAACATATTTTAAAATGGAAACAAATATTGGTGCCAGGCTTTGATTTTCCCCCTTTCTCTGTCATGTATTTTTAGCTACACAATTGATCAATGCATCTAGACCAGGGGTGCCCAATACGTCGATCGCGATCGACCAGCCACTATTGGTCGATCGCGTGTTATTAAAATGTTTTCATTTTTTTTCGCACTTGACGCGTGTACAAACAACGGCGCTAAGAACACAACACAAACACGCTAGCTCGCGAGTTCCTTCCAATTGTCAGAACCCTGTTTTTTCTCTTAAACTTAAGAAAGAGTATAAAAAGGAATGGGAGTGGGACAGCTGGCCATAGTAAGAAGTATCACTTTCATAGGGAATGGGAGTCTGACTTTTTTTTCACGATGACACATATACATATACATATATATATATATATATATATACATATATATATATATTTTTTTTTAGTGGGTAGATCTTTGTGACTTGGTCATTTCAAAAGTAGCTCGCGAGCTGAAAAAGTTTGGGCACCCCTGATCTAGACACTACAGTTAAAAGTAAAGATTCCTGTCCATTGTCTCACTGAAGGGCGGATTAGAGTGCCAATCAATGGGATGGGCCCACAGCTAAATTTGTCTTTCAGCATTTATTGTGAATAATGGATGATCAAATGCAATTGGAAAGGACAAAGCTTACATATGAAGCGTACGGCATGTAAAAGCTATGATTAACACTCGGATCCTAGCATATATGCTCCCCAACCCCTCCTCCTCATACGCATATACTGCATCAGTGGAAGACCGCAGAGTTTTTAATGTTTATTATTGTGTTTATGACAATTCCGCTTAAGGGGATCAGTTACTGCATCAGGACTTTCCTAAATCAAAGCTTTTCCACTTATCAAATGCATACCTCTTGAGATATTCGTTCCACTGAGCACTGCTTCCTATTATAATTTTATCATGAACATCTGCTTCCTTGCTTGGCACGGATGAAGATGGTTTTTAAGCATTTCTTTGTGGTGAAAGAAATGTAATTTCAGAGTATTACTCATACATGCAGGTAATGCATTTTTTAATTACTTTTAACTTGCGTATTTTCCGCACTATAAGGCGCACCGGATTATAAGGCGCACCTTCAATGAATGGCCCAATTTAAAACTTTGTGCATATATAAGGCGCACCTTCAATGAATGGCCCATTTTAAAACTTTGTCCATATATAAAATATATACATTTGGCCCGCGGGCCGGACTTTGGACACGCCTGCTGTAGTGGCTCAATATTGGTCCATATTTAAGGCGCACCTGATTATAAGGCGCACTGTCGGTTTTTGAGAAGATTGGAGGTTTTTAGGTGCACCTTATAGTGCGGAAAATACGGTAGATTCACTCTCCTATGCACTATTACACTTACATATTGGAATATATTTTTTTCCTAATCACTCAACCAATCATTACCACAGCTAATCATATCATACAAATGGGTGCATGTTAATTACTCCACTTGAAGGTAATCACTGTTAATGAGAAAATGTGCCCATTGAAGACCTTCTTTCCCAAAGTCTTGCGCTACGTTAGTTTTAAGAGTATAATTATAAAAGAAAAACAGTACAAACATTGTTTTCATCCAAATACATGTTGTCCAAACATCAAATGTCAAAAGGCAGAAAATTCATTACACATTGAACCTGTAGCATGTACAAAAGTAAAAGTTTCATTTCAAATTTGACGTAGCTACAACGACAGATGGCAATTTCTAATTGCTAGTTAGACACAAATGTTACGTTTTAAATTTGAAATTCGGACTTTTCGGTAAAATGTGAAAATACATTTCAGCTCTATCGTGTTAATTTGTTCAAATGATGTCTGTCAAGATTTACATGAATCACCTAAGAAAGGAAATTCGACTTCCTAAAAATGTCTAATTGTATAAATTGACATATGTACAGTATGCTAAATATTCACCAAGTGCAAAAACAAAACATAATGCATACTTAGACACTGGCCCTCCATGTAATGGTAAATCCTTGATCCACACGGACTGAAATTGCAGTTGCATCTATAATCAGCTCCTGTAGATGAAGGACAATTAAAAACGTGTGTAATATGACAATAATTGTGCAATTTTAGTTGGTGTAAACTATGGGCTGCAAAACACATCATATTGTTATAACTCACTGAGAAGCATGAATACACTAACATAAAATATAAATTTTGCTGTCATATATCATTTATTCCATTGCCAGCTTGTTTTTTTGAACAAACTCCCCTGAAATGCCCTAAACTCATTTGGTAGGAGTTCTGATGGTTACATCATTGACATAAAGCTTAATTGTCTCTGTTCTTTGTCCTTGGAACAAATTCAAACCCTGTTTTTGGTAAACAAGTGTGCTGGAGCCAAACATTGACCTTGACTTGACACTGTCTGGAACTAACATGGGGGGGGCATGAAAAAACACAGAGCAAAACTGCAGTTTATTATTCTCAGTGACTTTGAAAACAAATGCCACCTCCTTCGCGAGTCATGCCTCATGTTTATCATGTTTGCGCAGAAATCAGTAAGCGACTTCCTTTCAACCCAGAGACATGTAAATTAGATGAATTAAACATTATAATAAAAATCTTGCCATGAAATTCACTGTGAACATATTCAATCAGTTTTGTTAGACATGTTCAGGCTGAGACAGTTAATTTTAGTTTTAATTGTATGAAATTAGTTTGAAACCACAAATTGAATTTGGATATCAAAGTAAATATGTTTTTTGTCAGAATAATCAAACTGGATTGATGTTTGAATTCAGTCAGTCATGACGTTTATATCCTAATCTGTGCTGTTAGTGTTTTTCCTTTTTACTTCTCTTTGTATTAAATACAATAAATTTGGAATGTTACTAAAATGTAATATGTATATAACTAAAAGTGTATTTTAGAAAAATACTCACCTGAGCATCAGCATTATACTGAGGTGTCAGAGGATGTACTGTTTCAGTCACATCCGTAAGAGTCACCTCTGTGATAGTCGTGCTGATCCCCCAGACTTTCACTATGCCAAGGATCAAATGGTCGGCTTCAAACAAGCCGCTGTGGAGAATTCTACCTGACAAAGTGTTCTAAAGTGAAAAGAAAGAATGATAATGAAGAGAAAATGAGTATTGTATGATGTTTAGATGTTAATTAAGAGTTAACCAAGGTTGTTGGAAAGCGTGATTTGCCATTGGACACAAAGTCTGCACGTAGTTCATTTGTTCAAGTTGTTTGATGGGGTAACGTTAGCCTGGGACCTTAAAGAAGGACAAGACTGATCTAAAACAGAAGGACTAAATAAACAGAATAATCACCCAGAGCATGAAGTAAAAAGACTGATAACCACTAACATAGTCTCTCCCCATATATGACTCATCTGGACAAAGTTCCAGACAGAGAGAAGCTTGTGAAGCACCAGGTCACACACTATCCTGTCTAAGCCAAATAACTGCAACGTTATCACATTTTAAAGTTTGATAACTTCTACCAACATTGATGTCTGAGTATAGTAGCATACTGGTGTTCATAAGGATGTTAAGGGTGGCAATATTTTGTGTCACTCTCCTAAATGAACTCTGCCACTACAAGTGATAATGCAACATAATTATTATGGGCACTTTTTGTAGTGGCTTTTTGCTCCAAATGATTGGTATACGAATGCTCATTGATATACTTTGAATGTGGTGAACTTTTGAGACTTCCAGTGCACGTGAGCACTACTTACAAAATGCTCGTGTCATTCTTTGATCTTTAGGCTATTTTAACAAAAACATTTATTATAAGAAACAATTATGAACTAGCTAACTAGTGTGAAAAGAAATGCATGATACTTCTCATTTAAAATATAATGTAATGTTCTATAATCACAAAACGTCTGCGGCCAAAACGTATAAAACCATAGGCCAGAGCACAGACGTTCAAATGTGGGAATACACACACGCGCACACACACAAACACTCACACACGCACAAATGGCATGTGATGTGCTAATCTGCAAGGCAGCTTTGGCCTTGTTGCCCAACTTTCCTCATCTCCTCACATCTGCCCGTTCATGCTCACATGCGCGCAAACACATACACACACTCATTCTTTCTTTCTCTTCCTCCTCCCCTTGGCTGACAGTGTGCCTGCTTTATCGCTGTGTGAAATTGCTTTGGAATGAGCCTGATGGTAGGCAGAGGACAGCCACAGATGTTTGGCTCCGGTCGCTGTATGTGTGTGTATTCAGTGCGTGCGGGTCTGTATGTTTGTGTACGTCGAGCTGTGAATGTTTGAGATTAAATGTATGCTTATTAATGTGTGTCCGTGTGTGATAGTGTGTCTTTGCTTAGATGAAAAGAGGATGGGGCTGGGTTAGTAGCATAAATCCAAGTGATCAGTGGGTTTGTGACACTTCAAACTTAAAAGGGGTGTGGTGAACACACTTGTATTCATCTAAGCAACAACATGCACTTCCAACTCACAAAACAAATGTAGGGGGCAAATTTATATCGAACAATACTGGCTTTAATATTTTTTATTCAATGATGATTTATTGCTGTTTTTGCCATACAGCCTAAAGTAAAGAATAAGTTAATAGAATTCTGGGCTAATTTTGGTACCAAATTGCTGTCTGCTTCAGTAGATTCACTGCAGAAGAACAAAAACACCAGACAGATTAAGATAGGAGGCAGCAAACATATTTCAGTAACAATTGCAAATAAAACAAAGAAATCTTGTTATGAATGTTAATAAATTAAAATCTCAGGACCATGAGCTATGAGTTTAATGTGCTCCATGACCAAGCTTGTAACCCAATTTATTTTGATTTTTAATTTTAAATCAATACTCCTCATAGAAACAAATTGAAAATTGAAATATTATCAACCCGTTCCAATTGCCACCAAAACTCCAAATTGTATTTTGCTGCATGTTTTACTGAAGAAAAAATGAACTGATGAATAAAAGAAAAATCATAGTAATGACAATGAAAGAGAATGGAATTAAGTGTTTTTATGAGTGTGATATACGTATGTTGCCTCTTATCACAATCAACCCCATTGAGTTCAACAGATAGGTGAATTTCCTTATAGTGGAAACGAAATCTTACTCCCAATCCCTCTAAAAATGAAAATAACGAACAATTATGCTTTGTTATTGCTTCAGTGGAAAGCAGAACAAACTCATTATGTAACTGTTTTTAACATTCTGTTCCCATGATGAATTGATCCTAAATGACTTCTCCGCCAGTCCTTTTGGACATTATACACAGAAAAACATTTTATCCCTGCATCATCATTATGTACTGCTGCAGTGGTGACAAGTTAATGTAATGAAAGGAGCATAACTCAATGCCCATTATGAACAGGCAGCATAAATAAGTCATCCTTCCTGGGATTGGCGCTTCACAGTATTTTTTGAAGAGGTAAACTATATTAACTTTCAAAGAAATTGCACAACTTCTGTTCTACAGTTTAGACAAATTATTACCTGCAAAGGTGATCTGAAACCTTTCATATTCACCATCCAATGAAAATCAATGAGTTTAAACTATTGCTGCATTAATAACAATAGTGACGATAAAGGAATGAAAAGACGTGGCATTTAGTCAGAGTCTGAACTCACCGATTTCACAGCATATGAGGTCAGTAGATATTGTCTTTTTTCAACCGTGTCTGAGGGGAGAAAAATAATTAAGTATGAATTATTGAAATACAAACCACCCCAAACAGAAGTATGATCTAAAAACATTATAAATGTACTACATATACGGTACTTAATCAGATTCTGAAAAGTTTATTTATTCCTGTGAGGTGATTACAGTAAGATTTACACGTTAAATTGGCCCAAGTTTAAAATATAAATACATCAAAAAAGAGTATTACATACATACATCATTAAAACAAAATACATTGTTTGGAACAATTACCATATTATTAAATGAGCCAAATTGAACTTATATGTAAATGATGTGGCAGGCAAAAATGCTCAAATACCCAAACCAAACATCTGGGGATGAGAGGCAAGAGTCAATTATCATTGGCAATTAATTGATAAAGTAACACATAAAATGTGTAGAAATATTTTGATGGTAAGAAGTTGCTCATTGTTTTTTTTTTTTTAAACCACAGAATCTAATGTGTAACATCTAGACTTTTGCTCACGTTCAAGCATTGCCATCTCATACATAATAAAACTTGTCATCGCTCAGTATAAGTCAATGTCGTCTTTTTTACTAATTTGTTTTTAGATTCAACTGAGCAGTACATTTTTTTATTTTATGCAAAGTTTAACATTAAACATCACACTTTTGTGTGTATTCTCCAATACATGGTAATAACAGTTGTTGCTTAAATGTGTAAATGGCTTTGTAGTTTGGCTGGGTCAAATAACTCATGAATTACAGTTTATTCATAGAGCAGTTTGAAGAATGAGTAAGTAAATACTGTTGCACCGCTTTATGAGAGCAGAGCAAATATTAGTACCACAAACTTGTAGATGTGTTGTGGATTGAGATGCAGAATTGCTGACCATGATAAACATTTGTGAGTCCATTTGAGTGTCAGTTAAATGCATTGCTAATATTGAAACTCAAACAAAACACAGGTAATATGTCACTTCAGTGAGCGGAAAAGCAAACACGACAAATTAGGCCGGACATTGAATGAGGAGGGAGGAAGGAGAGGAACCGACACGGGAAATGAATTCATTATTATCTATTATTCCCCGTTTTTGCAAACCATCTTTTGTCACAGTGTTGTAAAGGCATCGCATATTTACATATCTGGGAGTGTTCCAGTTAGTGGGAACCATATGCGGCGAAACAACTTGTTGAGTGGCGGGCACATCCAACAAAGAGGGCTGTTTTATAGTGTGCCATATGTGTGTGTTTTTTTTTTTTTTTGGTTCCTGGATACAAGGAGTTTATTGAATACCCCAAAATGTATTGTTTTTCAAAATGTCTACAGCCTTTAGTATTTGTCAGAACTAACAGAAAAGTAACTCTAAATGTCATTTGATACACCCCCATTGTAGCTGCCTGTAATTGAACATTTGGAAACAGCAATGTTCTCATAGGTGACCTTTTACTCACCTATTCCATCACCGTCATCCCAGAAGAACAATCCTTGAGCAGTCCCATTGTCACTTAGGGCAACGATCAGTCCCAAAGGATTCTTTCGGCTAAAAGAAAAGTGCTGGTAAGGGTTGCAGCAGTGAAGGGCACCTGCTATATTTATATCATTGCTGGCAGGGACCCACCTGATCTTTACTGCGCTCAATCACACAAAACCCTCTATCTAATTTATTGCCTTTCTCAAGCTTTCTTTAACCATCCAAGCCATTCACCCTACCCTGAGTTGGGAATAAGTTGTAAACTATTTTATTGATCATATAGCAGGCATGCAATTTCTTGGAAAGGCCTTATTCTATTCATAATTCTATGTTCTTGACAACATTCATTCTGATTAATCTATTGTGCATTTTATAGTGTAATCTTGCCATTAACAAAATGTCCAGTGGTGATTGACAAAAACCTCTATTGCCATCGCGCTTGCCTGAGGCGTATTGTTGAGCTGTCATTTGTTTTTACCTGTAGTATGTTGTGTTCTCTGGTTTTTGCCAAGGTAAGATGTATCCTCCTCTGATGTGTAGATTGATATGGTCCATTGGTGTGTTCATCCAGACCTTTTTGCCACGCACTTTGACATCTTTGGCCTAAATCAAAGGGTGATCATGGCAGCTCATTAACTTTATGTCAGCTTGACACTTTGTAAAATAATGACCGATAAGACCAAAAAGGCATTGCAACGGAGGTGGCATCCGCATCAGTTTCAGTGGCTAGCAGCAGGAGGACATCATAATTTCTTTACTCTTCAGTCTATTATTTTGCATCATACTCTTAAGTGAACATTACGCCTCACCATTAAAGCTGGTTATTCAGTTGTTTAGCTGCTTTTGTTTAATTGTATTATTAGAGTGAGGAAATGGCTTAAACTTTTATGCTGTCACATATTGATGGCGCTTTCTGATAATTATAGCCATGGAATAAATTTGGTGATAAAATGATTTCATGTTAAATTGAAGTTGTAATCTGCTGATACCAACAGCTCATAAAAATAACACTGAAGGATTGAATTTAAAAGTGCTTTGCTAGAAATGTGTTTTGATTTGTATTTCTGATGAGCTATTACAGTATACATATATTTTGCAATTCAGTAACAAATGCTGTAATGTCAATGTGTGATGTCCAAGTGGCTAAATCTCTGGACTCACCGTATGATAATCATACCAGCGTGCATCAGGAACATAGGCTTCAACTTGTGTAGCTCCCTGCCAATCACAAAGCCTGGTAAGTATTTGAGAAAATTACACAATAATACCAATGTTTGTGCAAGCGCACCGGATCAAGGGCCGGAGTGATAAGAAGAGCAGGTCCCCAGAGAAATTGTTTGTGAATATCCCAAGTAGTTCTCTCCTTCGTAAACCTGTGACAGATCGGCACATTTTGTTAAATACGACAAAAGAAAAGACTTAAAGATTTCACATCTGTAGGTTATTTTAGAGTTGAGTAACCAACCGGTTTAACAATGCAAATGCAGCACTTGTCTGAGATTTAGAGGTCAGATTCATCAACATAAAACTAATTCAGTTCAAATGTATCCTATTTATTCATCCGTTTTTTTTATTTTACTTACTCATGCAAAAGTGGTCTGACAACCGTGTTTCCTTCTGTATGAGCCTCATACATGAGTGTGTACAGGTATGGCAGAAGTGTGTAACGAATGTTCAGGACTTTCCGAGATGCCTCTGCAAAAGTGGAGTTCCAGGCAACAGGATCTTGTCTCTGAAAACAAAATGTGTTTATGAAATAATTATTCACTAACAAATGTATGCATGCTATATTTTTTTAGTTTTTTCCTTCCATTTACTATGAAATGAAGACAGTGAACTAGTATTAATACAATTCAGATAGTTCTATTAAAACCACCAGAAAAGGGATGTCTGCATGAGAAACCTTAATCCCAAAAAATGGTGGTGACCTAAAGATGAAAAACTGTCAAGGCCAATGAGGGATTGTTGAATTCCTAAATTCCCACCGCGTATAAAAAGCTGTGCCCGATGTTGCTTTTCTTCCTGCTTCTTTTCTAGATGGTGCATAGCCAGTTTGCTCTTTTCCCTAAAGTTTTTGATTCCAAGCTAAAAAACACAGACTTGGGTAATCATCCTCTAGATGTTTTCCCATTTGCAAGCCATTACAAAACCACTGGAATAATGGCATTTGTGTTGGGAGAGGAGGTGATGCGCAGTGGTGCTCAGATCACCTTGAGAATTCAATTAAGTCCCCACCCACAATACATACGCACACACTCACACACAAACTGTCCCGTCGAGTACTTCAGACTCTATTGCAGAGAAATTTTGTCTCATGGGATCGATCCCTGGACGGGCCTTATTGGATTTCTTAGATGTGTTCCAAAGCTCTTAAAGGTCACTGCAAGAATGAATGCCACCAACACAACAACACCGAAACAGTGTATCTTTTTGGAGATGTATGTGTCTGTGTGCGTGCGTGCGTGCGTGCGTGTGTGTGTGCACGTGCATACCTTTGTATTTTTTGCAAAAATTTGGCTCACTCCAAGAGAACAAGTACAAGAAAATATTCAGGTTTTCAACTTTTTACTGAGCACAGGTACTTAGGAGTGATTACAGTATTCAAATTCAGTGGAACACAAATGATCCACCCCAAACCAGTCAGAGGAGTTGTTGGACTGACAACTTGTTCAGATTTTGAAACACATTATACGCAGCAAAACAAACAAATGCTCTGAATTTTGTTTTGAACTTAAAGGTGTATTCTTTCATTTCATCATCAAAAATAATGATTACAACCTGAACCTCAGCTAGCTCCTCATGCAGTATTGCAAAATATGTATCTCCATGTCAAAAAAATGCAAGTTATGGTTTGAAGGTGGAGTGATATTTCTCCGTCATAGTAAACTAAGCTTTAATCATTCCGCTCGAAGTTTACTCACCGGGTTGCCCTTGCCGTTATGGTTTCGTGAATATGGATAGAAGGCACCCAGCTGCATCCAGCGAAGGCACATCTCATACTTAGCTGTATTGAAGAACCCGCATATGTCTGCCCCAGTCTGAAAGTGAAGTCCGATGAAAGAAAAGAAGAGACAACAGTGAAAATAGGGTTGCTGGATTACAATCTCGGCTCAGGCTGAGTTTCATTGTTCTCCCAGTGCTTGTGTCAATTTCTTTGGGTACTTTGGCTTCCTTTCACAATCTAAATGCATGCATAATATGCTGCGTTTACACTAAACTCCTGGCAGCCATGACAGCCCACAACAAGATGAAAATAAGAGAAGAGGATGGCCAAATGTGATTGATATGGTTGGAAGTGAGACAGTGGACATTCATGGTGCAGATGATGAACCGAGTCGGTCGTAATAAGGCACGTTTTCTTTCATTTAAGGGTTCAAACAGTTGGATAGAAATTCATCAGACGTTCACAAACGTTTGCAACCTTTAACAAAAATAAACCATTTGCTTTAATGCATGTCTTTAGCAGCCCACTGATGGAAATTACTTTTTGTTTGAAGAATTGACCCATTTTTTTAATGTTGACTGACAGCAACACGATCCCCGCCTCCTGTTGTAACAGCATGCTGTACAAGATGTCCTCTGATCAAACGGTCCAACAAAATGAAATAACATCACTGTGGCCATGTAATCTACTTAGAGCAGACAAGGTCACATCAATAAGATTATCCTATAAAAAAAAAAAAGATTAGAAGATGATACTTACATACGGGATGCCAAACAGACTGAACTCCATCATACCTGTAAGAGAGGAAAATCGTGTGTGACTTCCCACTTTTCACAAAAGGTATGGGTGTGCAAGCTCATGTTTTTAGAACGTTAAATGTTATGAGTGTGTAATGTACAGTACCTATTATGGATTTATACAACTGGTCCCAACTGGCATTGTTGTCACCTAGCCAATGCCCAGCCCATTTTCCACTGGAGGGGTAAGTGGACCTTGTCACCACTATACCTCGTCTACCAGTCACATTCAACAAGGCGCTGTATGAAGAAGACAAAATGCAGTTATGCGTGAAAAACATTATCTGACATGGTAAGTCTTTTGGCTTTCACCCACTATTTCAGTCAAATTGTGAAATAACATTCTGACATAAACACATAATGTAGGATCTCACTCATAAGTAGGCTTTGTGTGGGACCAGCCATAGAGGCTGTGGACATCATAGTGCCTGACTGGTGTCCCGTCACTGAGGATCTGTTCGCTGTTCATGCACAGAGTCTTATGATTTAATCCAAGATGTTTAGATTCCAAGACTATTTGGACAAAGACACAAAACACATCCAGAGATAAGAGTTATTGTTGCTTGACAAGAAAATGTTAGGCTAAGATGCATAACATGATGTTGTGTAAATCCTACATGGCATATATAGAGGCTTCTCAAGCAGAGGGTCACCCAGACACTGCCCCCCCACTGTGCCATGCACAAAACTGGCAGGTTCATTCATGTCCTGTGGGTAAGCACAGAGATACATTTGAGTGTAAAAGTCCAAAAGAAAATTGGACACAGTTAGGCAGTATAAAAATAAGGTAAATGTTCTGTACTGTTCATGGTCACTCACAATCCACAGGCCATCAAATTTGATAGTTGTCTGATAGAAATCCATGATCTCTTGATGCCACCACTTTGCCGTTGCATTACGGAAGAAGTCAGGGAAGGCAGTGTAAGCCCTATAGAGCTGAGAAGATGTGATTAGGGAAATAATTGCGAAATGTAAACTGGGTTTATTGCGTCATTGTAACTTGTACAAATGTGCAAATTTTCCATCCGAGATCCTGTATATTCATACACAGAATACACATCAAAGTAGGACCTCCAAAAGTGAAAACTTCCAAAGTTAAATGATTTGGAATTCAGCCAATGTTTCCTTGCAAAATAAAAACATTCATTGAATTTATATTATTTCCTCTGCAAAACAATGTTTGGGCAATGATATGGAGCATGGAGAGGATTGTGTTTGACTTTGGATGCTTCACTATAAAACATCACATATCTTTATAATTATCTTTAAACTATACCTCTACTTGAGTGTCCCAGTCCAGAGACTCATTTACTGCAACATTTGGGTAATCAGGCCAAACCTGCAAGGCAATAATGCCAGTTACATCATTTCATACATTCTGTTTACTGTATAAAAAGCATTCTTGCATTTAATTTCTGTATGGCTATTCAGGCCATCTTACCTTTCCCCACACGATGTCATCGCTAAGTTTTTTCGGCCATTTAATGAAGACATCTGCGGCCTTACCCCTATCATAGGCAGGATAATTGGTCTCATTGCCCGAAATGGCTGGGTCCTGGTATTAAAAAAAGGCAACAGCATAAATTAAGAAAGCAACAGTTTCTAGTTGGTAACATTTATCTGTTGGTAACATTTAGCCGATCAAGCTTTGTATGTTTGCCGTTGGTCTATTTGGGTGTGTTATTCAGAATTTTAGGTTTGTTGATTACCAGAATGAAGATGAACCTCATGCCCTCTTTTCTCATGTCATTAACCAGGGAAGGTAGTCCAGCAAACTCTGGGTCCAGGACAAAGTCAAGCTGCTGTTTCATGTAATCAATATCTGCATACTGCACGTCCTGAAGATTCAATTTTAAAAACAATTAAACAAACATCATCCACTATAATATATAACTATTCCATACACCAATAATGTCAATGTTCATGGTATCATCTGCAATTATGAAAAACAAGTCGAAGAGTCTCAGAGAACTTACGTAGGGAATACCCGCTGCCCTCATTTGTGTGTATAGATCTGCTATCTCCTTGTCATTAGCATATCCATACCGACATAGCTGAAATCCGAGGGACCAATAAGCAGGTAGAACAGGTCTTCCAATCAGCTAAGACAAAAAACAAATGAGGAAGTCAAAACACTTCAGCAGAAAAAAAAAGTTTTGGAAATAAATGTGTGTCTATGTGTGGGTGCGTGAGGGTAACATTTTGAATTGTGAGCCTGATGCTGCGCGTGTGTGTTGTGTCTGGCCCTGGGCCTTCGTTGATGGACTGCAGCAGCTGGGAGTTTTTCACTTCATTGCATTCTCTCATTTGGACAGTCTAAACACACACTCTCTCTCTCTCTCTCTCTCTCTCTCTCTCTGTCTCTCTCTCTCTGTCTCTCTCACTCTCTGTCTCTCTCTCGCTCTCCCTCTCGCTCTCTCTTGCTCTCTTTCATACGCAAACAAATCATGCAATTAAGAAGACTTACAGCAGTGTACTGCTGGACAACATTCTCAGGTGTAGGTCCTAGGACCATGTAGAAATCTAGGATGCCTCCCACAGTTCGGTAGGTTAAAGCTGGCATAGGTTGAAAAGTCACATCTGTGTACACACGCAAAAAAACACATTTATTTGAACCTATTTCATCATTTTGCTCTGTGCAAGTCATGGTTTTCATGGAGAACAGAGGGGAAAGCCAAGAATAAAATAGTACCAGAATCGTACACATTTGCATAGTTATATTTTATGCATAATTTAGTATGAGTGTGCATACTCATTAAAGTGCCATGTGTATGTATTCATCCTTGTTGTGGGTCGATTTACTAAAAGATAAGACCAACTGCATTCCAACCATAAAATGTAATGGATTATTCTACATTTTTATAGAAAAACAAGCCTTATTGTTTTAACCAATTTGGAATTGGCGTGTGTGTATTATATATCCATCCATTTTCTACACTCCATGTCCAACTATTGGGTAATGAGTGAACTGGTCCTACCTGACTTTGTGTTAGAGGTGGGGTACACCATGGGCTGGTCGCCAGCCAATTGCAGGGTAGATAGACAAACACTAAGATTCAAAACTTTAGGGCAATATACTGCTAAATTAACATACCGTGCATGTTATTGAAATATGATAGGATGCCGCATAGACTAAAGGAAACCCAAGTGGGCACAATCAGAGCATGTACACTTCATACAGGCTTGAGTGTTCTGATTTCCTCTCACCCATTGCATTGCTGTTTAGCAGCAGCACACCATGAGCATCAGTAGTGGTCTCGAGGCCCATATAGAATGGATGGACTCCATAGCAGTTCATCTTGTACTGTAATAAAGAGAGCATGGTCAAGTTTGGGACGTTCATTTTTGGTTGCTACGTTTCTGGTATGTTTGCAGAAGAGCATTTTTGTACAGTTTTAGTCATGGCAGCAGTGCAAATTATAGTGTGGAGCTTTGAGATTCGCTTACCCAACTGAACATTACAATAAGAATATAAAACAAGATGGACGGGGCAACAGGGGATACAGTGATGTGTTAGAGACAGGAAATCTGCCACTTTGAGATGTCAACATCTATGACGAAAGCTCACGGGCATGTCAGGCTTCATCAGCTTCCGAGTCGACTGGTACCTGAGGAGCTGTTAAAATTGCGTGTGCGTGTGTTTGCGTGCATGTGTGTACGTGGTTGTGTGGGTGCTTATGTGTCCATTGCCTTGCTGTCTGTTTGAAATAATTCCAAGGAGAAGACAGGGGTTATGATGTAGTGATGTCACTGTAAGGTACTGGTGCTGACTCATTGTATCCCATGTTGTTATTAGAGGGCAACCTCTTTAGTTGAAAATTATGTAGGAAAAATCATTTGTATTTAAACGACCCAAGCCAACCTCTCTATAAACACATTTGGTGACATGTATAATAATGTGGAAAATTGTATCATCTTAAAATGATAAATTCCAGCTTCTAAGCAGTCCCCAAATCTGATTTTACTTTATCAAATAGTTAAGCAGAGAAGAAAAACAACCCTTCGTTTTGAAACGTGTTTCAGTAAGATACTTACTCCAGGAGGCTGGTCTTTGGCGAACATACCCCAGGTGTGATAGTTCAGGTCATGTTTGTATGTTGAATGTTCGGTCTCACCAAAGCCGTAAATATACTTGGATGAGAGACGTGTTGATACTTGAATAAACATGTCTGTGAAGGTAAAACCTGGCACAGCTGAGTCCCAGCTGAGAAAAAGTGAGAGACTCAGAATCAATCAGAGTAATGATTGTACAGGGAGTTATTCACGTTACAAAGTTTAACACAACACGGTTAATTCCAAAGGGAGTAAGGGCACATTTTCAGGTAAACTAATCAGCCACATTTCAAATGACGTAATCACCCTTCCTCAGAGAGGTCCCAAAATATGCATATAAGTACTATTTATTTTTTAGCATTGTAAACATCACTTCAATGTTCTTAGCTGCAAGTTACTGCCATTTCTTTAGCTCATATGTTGTCACTGACTTCAGAGCAGGTGGTCACACTCATTGACTGAAAGCAAATAACCTCAGCAAGGAGAGTTCATATTGACAAGTATGTTAATCACACATAGGGAAATTCATCTAGCTAAGACACCATATAATTGATTTAATATGAATTGTATGTTTTTGTACCTTTACTAAATGCGTTCATTATGTGTTTGCTAAACCTGCACCAATACAGTATGTTAATTATTGCAATTGTAGAGTGGAGGGGTGTAGAACGGCAGTATGTACAGTACATCATACTGAGAGGTGCTAATGACAGGGCTAAAATACTAGAAATGGCTCTCAGTTTGATGGTATGCAGTGTTACACCACTGTGGTAATACAGTTGGTTAACTGTAAAAATTTTGTTTGTATCTAAACTGACCATAAGCATCTTTGTAAAGAAATTCACTTTTTCTAATGTCTATATTAGATGTCATTAAATTGTCTCGAGGCACCGTATTTTGTTGCTAGGAATTGTGTGCAGCAATGCTTTCAGATTACACATACTCTCCAATTGTAACTTTAACTTCTTGCATGAGTCAAATGTTATATCGACAGCGAACAAAAATGCAACTCAGTATAATTTTGAAAACATGCAGTAGTTGGTAGCTTTCAATGTGACTGCATTGAGCAGATCAGAAAACTATAGTGTCCTTTAACATTTGCACTCACATTGTGGTCCCAGTGCTTTTCCGTATGACCTGGATCCCAAATGGATCACTTTTATAAAGGACTTTGTAAAGCCGTTCGTCCTCATTAGTATTTGGAACAGTTGGGACAGAGAGCGGAACTGGAACCTCATAACGATCAGTGGCCGGGTCCCAGATCTGGACAGAAGGGCTTATTAGTACTTGTGTGGTGAACACACATGATGGAAATAGCTGGTGGAAACAATAATTCAGCATATGCTATTGACTGATTTACTATATGGGCAAAAATACTGGGACACGAGGGCCCGTTCAAGGAAATTAAGGAATCTACGTATAATCCACAAAGTGAGTCTACTCGGCTCTGTTAACTAATAGTTCACAATGATGAGACGTCATGATACATGGACAAATAAACATACCTTGAACTGCAGCATGCTACTGCTGTGGTAGGTGACCTGAACATGGAGGATGTCAATGTCACGAGACTCCGAGTGGGCCCTGCTCTGGTACCTTTTGTTCCGAATGATTTCAACCCAAAAGCCAGACATGGTTCCTTCATTTAATCTGACATGATATCCATAGTCTTTTGGATAGTAGCACCATGGAACCCGGTCAATGTTGCTTGTCTGATAAGGACAGTGAAAGAATCAAGAAGATTTTAGACTAAGAAAGAAAAATTTAGGTATTTTCTCCTAACCTTCCAGATGCATCCTCGGCCCTTGCACTTTGCCTCATCCGCATGCTCCTCGGGGTGGCAGTCAACACGCTGGTACTCCTCTTGCACCACCTCCCAACGCACAAGATACGTCTCCCCCAGAGTTAAAGACAAGCGTCGTATGAACAGCACCTGTGAGTGGTAATATTGTGCAAAACGTTGTCATTATCTACCCTGGGCTTGAATGGCAACCAGCCAACACTGTCGTCTGCCTTTCAATCACAGTCAGAGGAGATATAGGCTCCAATATTCCCACAAACCTGAAATGGGTAAGGACGGTAATTTCGGGACGACTACTCTTTTCCCAGATGCTCTGAACCTGGTGGCTGTAAATGCGACACTGTTCAAATTTATGGATTTTTACTAATGAGGCTCATGCCACCAATAGTCTCGTCACACCCGACAGCTGCAATTGACCAACACGTCACAGTGGACCAATTAAACTGTCTGAGGTCGGGCTCATACTGAATCTTTGTACCATCATGACGGTGTACATGTTTTTGTATTCCAATTACAATGAAAACCGATGACCAAATAGGAAAAAAAAACACTCTTTACATGTGATGTGATTTTTTTTCCATCAGCAAATACATTAATCAGACCTGGAGTTGTACAGTTGGAGATCGATGTAAAAGATGTATTAGAGTTGATTTGTCTATTTAACACAGCAGTTGGTTGTTTTAACACTTCTATTAAATCAAATGATTGATAGAAACATGTTACAAGTTGTTCAAAACAGATAAAGGACTTTCCTGGAAGTTTTCTAGTCATAAAAAAGGTGAAGAGGACAATAAAGTAAGTGCATATTCATTTTTTATGGCTAAATTTAGCTGTTTTGGCTCCAAATTGGGTGTCCTCTCTAGCACTGACATATCAGATTTTACTTTAAAATCCACACCGGACAGTAAAAATAGCCATTACATATCAGCTTCTACTTCAAAAACCACACCAGACAGGAAAATATTAAAATGTTGCTGTTTTATAGCATACCAAAGGGATCGGTGCATCACATTTCTTTTGTTTTATATACACTGTACAGTATAACACCACTGAGAACATGTAGAGCGGAATGAGGCCAGTTCTCTTGCATGGGGAAGCTTTGTACAGACAGGCTTCCTTGAGACTGACTAATGGGTAATGTTTGTACTACCAATTAAGACACATCTGTTAATTTCCAAAGCAGCTTCAACAGCCTCTATGGGGAACTATGACTCACAATCTTGAGGGAGCTCGACAGTCAAAGTACCACCCTAAAGTTTCTGGATCTGTTTGCTAGACATTAGTGATGTTCATCAAAACGTGTTCCTTTCTTTTGAACTCATATTACCGTTATTAGAATGGAATAAAATGTCTGATGGGGAACTTCAAAGTGCAGATGTTTATCTTGGGATTACTGTGAAGGCATGATTCAAAATTTAAAGCAAGAAACTGGAGCCAAAGACACAAATTCGCAGTGAATGTTCCAAGAGTTGTGTACAGAGTTATATATAATAAGCAAACTAGATAAATACAATTAGGAAACTTAATTAAGATAGCAGTGACTGACAATTTTAAGCTTTATTTAACTAATGTTGAATGTGTGGGAGATCAGCTCAGTGCGACGAGAAATGTGAAGAAAGTTTAGAGTGTTTTGTCCTTCACCTTCAGACAATGATGGTGTAAAATCTGATAAATGTACTCTTCTGTGTTTGACCAGAAAAACCTTGAGCATGAAAGAACACTTTTCTATATGAGGAAACAATCTACAATATTGCTTCTACAATATATAATATATGGATGTTTTCTCATTTTATAGGCTCTTGTCTTATAGGCTTTTAACTCATAACCCTGTTTGCACATGAAAGGGTTGTTACCCTTAGTCATTTTTTTCTTGTCTCTTTTTATATAAACACCCACCCACAGTAAATTGTAACCATTTCTCACACTTAGTGGCTAACCTTGAAATGGTACAGCCAAGACTCTAAAGTCATCCTCCTTGCACCTGCACCTAGTTGCAACATGTAGTCAACCAATGAATCATAATTATTTGTATGAAATTGAAAATACTTAATACAAATATCGCCTTTGCAAAGTACCTAAGTAGTTGTAGAATACAGTACCATTTTCATATTTCACTACCGTGCAACATTCATCAGTATTGAGCGCAAAAAAAAAGCACCTCTATGAAAGTTAATAATAGGATGCAAAAGTGTGTGAATGAGGTTTAATATGACTAAACAGTACCTCCTTGGTTGCATCATGCTCTATGCTGGAATCTGGAACAATGGTCGTAGAGTTTCCATGTGACCCAGAGCCCACGTGTGTCACAGAGGCAGACACAAGAGGATGGGGAACCCCTAAGATTGTGATGTTTTCAAAATGTAGGTTGTTGGGATCCCTGTAGCCAGCATGCATCACCTGCATGGTGAGTACCCCCTGTGACGCAGAAAAAGCAAATGCCCACTATACTAACTTACTCAATTATTTTTGCCTTTATGTCCGGAAATTTGACACTTTTCCTTCTTTTAACTTTGAAACTGAGCCAAGATCAGATCGAAAGATAGTGCTGAATTTGCCAAAAAACATGTGTTCGAGGGAGACTTACATGGAGAACAGTAAATTTGTAGTGGATGTAGTTTCCTTTTTTAACAGTGTCTGTGAAAAAAAAAGAGAACAGATGTTGGAATTTGTCACAGTGATTTGACATAGCCGGTGTACTGTCACACTGTGTGACTGACCTTCATTTGTTCAGCTGTGTGAGCAGAATGTTTAAACAGTTTGGTACAAGCATTTTCATTTTGGAAGTTGCGCATCCCTAATGGAAACGCTGTATACGTGCCTCAATCAAAGTTCAATAAAAAAGTGTACCTGAAAGAGTCATTGTCTCTCATATACGTTCACATCGATACATATTGTATCATTTAGAATTCCTCTACTACTAATAGTATGGTTAATTTGAGTAGAAATTATGAACAATGTGATAAAAGTGCTCAAATCTGTCAGAAATTGCCTTTTGAAAAAACTGAAAATTTAATGGCTTGCTGTGCTCTTATTTGGAACAACATAAACACTATTTGTGAAACATTACCTCTGGAATCTCCATCATCCCAGAAAAGCTCCCCTGCAGCCTGGGCTTTGTCATCAAGAGCAATAATCAGACCCATTGGATTGCGTCGACTGTAGATCAAAATAGGACGGAGACAACGTTCACAAAAATTACTCAAAACAGTCAGGGGATGTCTGGCCATTATATCTGCAGTAGCTAAAAATAGAAGACATATTTCCCCTTTTGTTGTTTGCATACATGCAAGTTGAATAATTAAGATATGTGGCGTACTAATGGGTCATGCAAAGCCTTCAGATGATTAAAGTTTGATTTAAATATTATGATTAAGATATTATCCACATTATTAATACATACATCATTATGTATGTATGATCACATTTCCAATTTTAGCCATCAAGGATACAATTATGCATCTTTATGCCATTGTCACCAAGGGAACAGGCTGATTAGTGCAGGCCAGATCCCCCTCTCCCCAGGGGTGTAGTCCTAGTTCTCCTTGGGGACCTCCAGGCATTATCCATCCATCCATCCATCCATCCATCCATCCATCCATCCATCCATCCATCCATCCATCCATCCATCCATCCATCCATCCATCCATCCATCCATCCATCCATCCCTCCATCCATCCATCCATCCATCCATCCATCCATCCATCCATCCATCCATCCATCCATCCATCCACAAGACTCTCAAAAGCTAGCCAACCATCATATAAAAAGTGTCCAATATTCGAGCAATCTCTAACTATACTATGGTACAATGGTTTGGGCCTATCTGGCACCTTTCTAGCCGCAAATTAGCTTTTCCACCTTCAGAAAAAAATTACAGTCTAATAGCTATCTCTTAGAGTAAAGAATGGAACCCCAATTGCTCTTATTGGGTACGGATGCATGCAAACCTGGCAACAGTCCAACCATGTTTTTTTTCGTTTTTTTACTTCAGTTCAAAGTGGTTTTGTAAGTCTGTACCTGTATGTGGTGGTGACAGCTGCTTTCTGCGTGGGGAGAACAGCACCGCCTCTTATATGTAAACCAAGCTTGTCACCCGGTAGATGCAGCTTAATTTTTTGTCTGCGCTCTGCCAATGGTTTCATCTGATTGGTAAGACAAGAGAATCTGTTTTACAAATTCTTAATGCACGTCTGAGTTTTCATACTGCGAGTACACTTGGTTATTTTGCTTAGTATACTAACCCAGCCACTTCTTATTAAAACGCCTTCTGAAGAGTCCTCCACGGTTCCTCTAAATCTCATTGCTGCATTGCTGCTGAGCCCTAGATAGTGCACACTTAATTTCTGATCTCCTGAGGCCTGAACTTTTATGGCAGGCCAAAACAATTTAAAAAGATCTTCTCTCAATCTCATCTAATTCGCCATCCTATTCTAGGTCCTGTTATCCTCTCATGTGATGCTCTAATTTTCTTTTCTCTGCGTTTCGATCGAAGTGTGTGCCATTTTTATTTATTTTTTTGTAAGTACAGTGCTATGGGTGTGTGGTATGGCTGTATTTCTTTATTTCTTACGTATGTTCTTATTTATTTTCACCATTGAGAGATATTTCATCCTTGTGGTAAAGCTACTATTTGAAAAACTTGAATTTTGTATCATTAAACTCCAAAACGGGAATATAAAATGCTTTTTGTTTTGGTTGTTTAAAGGTTAAGGTGTCTTTTGTTCTTCTAGTTATAGTTATTCCACTTTTCTTTCTTGCTGTTCCTCCAACATGTTCTTTTTCACTCATATTGATGCTTCTCTTTTCATTCCATATTGACCTTTGCTGTTAGTCCTGCACTTTTTGCTGCAGATCAATAGCTCCAGTTCCCTCGTCCTCCACCCTAGATAACCACTAAGAACCAACCCGAACATAGGAACCAGCAGCAACGAGAAATCTAATCGTCCATCTGATCAGCGACTGCTTTACAATGCCACTGTGACGTTCAAACTAAGATCCCAGAGGGACTCAGCACCTCTTTTATCCTTTCATAAGGGAGATGGTTCTCGGTTCTCGTCTGCACCCCCGATTTCACTCTATCTTTGTCTCCAGTCGCACTCTGTCTTATCTCTCTTGTCTCCATGTCCCCAACAAAGAGGTTCATGCGCAGACTTCCATGTGAAACTGTGTTCTTTGTGTGCTAATGCCTCTTAATACTGATAAACCCCCTCTGCAATCATTCTCTTGAGCATTACATTCACCATTTAATTGCACCTGTAGAACTGAAGCATTGTAGCTTGATAAATTAATCCAGCAGTGATGCAGCAGCAAAGAATACAGTTTAGCCTAATCATGATCTTCTTTCCCGTTGAGCCAGCTTATGATATTTACTTTTTGTTAAAGCTGTATGGAGGAGATGCTAATTTGGTGTTGTTGACATTTGTGAATCACTTGTTTTTGAATTGGATTACCCTATATGTCTGCACAGAGACTTAAATCATGTAATTGGGGTGCCCATGTTCTTAACTAAATGCTAAATAAACATTTTAATGTTGCTATGTGTTTGTCTCCGGTCCCTTTCCATCGCTGATGTCAATCTCAGACAGGTTTGATTATTGGTCTCCAAGATATAGTTTAAGTAAAAATACTTTTTTTTTGCAAAATTGGAAACAAATGACTATTTAAGGAAGATTTATGAGAGGTAAATTAATAAAAATAATCTTTAATACAGCAAATTGCATGTGTATGTTCTTAATAAATAATCCTTGCAAAAATATATTGAATTGAAATAGAAAATGTGATTCACAATGAGGATACAAAGTCTTACCGTCTCATAGTCATACCACAAAGCGTCTGGGATATATGCGTCCAACATAACCACGCCCTGCAAAAGAAAGACGTGTCAAGACTTGTCATGCATTAGCAAATTTTATTTTCAACCTTCCAACCATATTTCCTTTTCTTCCAGTCACGTTTTTGGTGAGTATGAATTACAGAGAACAAAGAGTAATGCCTTAATCTTGAACTTTCAGCCCATCAACTCATCCATCCATCCATTTTCTGTACCGCTTAGTCCCCACGGGGGTCGCGGGCGTGCTGGAGCCTATCCCAGCCGTCATCGGGCAGTAGGCGGGGGACACCCTGAACCGGTTGCGAGCCAATCGCAGGGCACACAGAGACAAACAACCATCTAACTGTGAGGCGGACGTGCTACCCAAGTGCGCCACCGAGCCGCCCATCAACTCATAATATATTTAAAATATGTGATGGTAGAAGCTAAAGTACACCACAAGGGAAGCATTTTAAAAATATTAACATAATGAGACATAATTACCTCAGATTAAGTCATTTTAAAGTCTATTGTGTGATCTGAGACTTTTACACCGCTTTTTGTGACATTTAAGACTATGATGCAACCGATGATGGAAAAAGACCATATCAAGTGACAACTGGCGACAATTTTTGATGGCTCAAGGTGGCAGACAGACAAGCGCAATCAATAGAAGAGCACCAGCCTTTTGATAGCGCTGTCAGATTATGGCTCTTCCTGACAGGGAGGAAGGCAGCAAAGATAGAGCATGGAATCAAGAAGCCACCCGAACCCTCCTTCTCAAAAAGCACCAATTTTGTCATAACAGTATGTCAGTGGTGTCGAGCCATGGTGCCTATCAAAAGCATGTCACGTGTCATCTCTTTAACAGCATGTTTTTTAAAAGACCAGACAACAACAAAAATATTGTTATATGTGTTTATATACCTTATTTTCCGCATTATAAAGTGCACCGGATTATAAGGCGCACCTTCAATGAATGGCCCATTTTAAAACGTTGTCCATATATAAGGCGCACCGGATTATAAGGCGCACCTTCAATGAATGGCCCATTTTAAAACTTTGTCCATATATATATAAGATATATACATTTGGCCCGCGGGCCGGACTTTGGACACGCATACTGTAGTGGCTCAATATTGGTCCATATATAAGGTGGACCTGATTATAAGGCGCACTGTCGGCGTTTGAGAAAATTGGAGGTTTTTAGGTGCGCCTTATAGTGCGGAAAATACGGTATTTATAAAGATGCGCTGCAATATGTATGTTTCAATTTCAAACAATGACTGCGTGAGCTTTTGGTTTTTGAAGGGTGACATTTAATCCAGAGCACAGGGTTGGGGGACTAATTTACCTTACTGTTACTATTTACTTTACTATTATTGTATGCATAGCAGTCACCATGTTGGCTAATGCGACAAAAAGAGAAAGGTTAAGTATTGCTGCTAGCATTGCTGCTAGTTGTGATTTGGAGACATAGGGCACGAGGCCCGTCTCCATGGTGACATGACCAAAGCAAACACTTTAAACCACAAGGTAGATTAGTTTGATATGCAATGCGGTACTATGATCAATAGATAGAGGTGAGACGATAGCAAGCAACATGGAAAGTGAGCAAGAGTAAGGTGACAGAGATCCTGCATGAAATGGAAAAAGGATCAGACAAAAGATTTGACAGCAGCTGATTAGGAGAATCAAGATAAGAAACGGAGCTCACATTTGATGTAAGCAAGAAAAAAAATTTAGCTGGAAAAAATTGGGCAAAAAGATGAGGTGGATGATGACCAGCGGGGATGAGGTGAAGCAAGTCAATAGATCTAGCCTGTTTTCTACAAAGATCAAGGTTAGTGCAGCTACTTGATCTGAAGGGTGGAGCTTGTGCATCATTAAAGCAATGGGTTGGTGGATGAATGGAATGCTGAATCGAGAAAGACAGTGAATTAAAGTTAAAGGTAATAGTGTAAAGTAGAAAATGAAGGGTTAACAGAAAGAAAAAGTGGGATTTAGCATTCAGCAAAGTATTCACATTTGATTGAAAGTCAGAGGTTTACGACGCTTTAAAGTTACATTTAAAAAATTGTTGTAAACCTTTTATACCTTTGTGTTTTGTGTGCAATAATTTTGCTGGAAAAAAATGTTTCATTGATTTTTTTCAACACTGAGCATTAAGTTATCTTCAATTATGCTTCACTGTCATTGTGTTTTACCTTGGCAGTTTTTTTGTTCCTGTTTGAGGAATGCTTATTCCTGTATACGAGAATGCTGAAGTAAAATAAGCCCCTGGTCCACAGATGGTGATGGAATAATTTGACTGCCACCACCAATGTTGACGTTGGTCAGTGCATCTGTTGTGTTCATGACCTTTGAAAACTTGAATTTACAAACTTTTGTTTTTATTCTTATTGGTTTCAGTGCAAACCTTTATGGTTTTGCCATAATCCCTTGAGAGCAGCACCTTGAAGTATTTTCAACTTTTCCACAATCACACCAATTGAAGTAACTTGATACAACCTATGAATCCAATTTACTCTCCCCCTGCATAATTAAAAAGGGGCCAAGCTAAATTGCTCATTAATCAGGCCACTTTGACATGACCGCAATCGTTGAATCTGTGCACATACAGAGATCCATGTACACTCCAGCGCAGTACAGAAAACTTAGCACTTGCACATTACTACGCGCACTCGCACACACACTTCCATCTACACTTCTAATCTGCTTGTAATGAGGTCAGTGCTCTCATTAGAGCTGAGAGAAAAGAGGGAGGGTATGGAAGAGGAAGAAAGAGGGATGAGAGGAGGGGAGGGCAACAAAGCAAATCCCATGTCATGTTTTCCCAGTGGAGGTCAATGTGTGTGTGTGTCAGATGAGCTGGTCTTCCAATCTGTACGGCACATACGGCCTTAAAAATGTCCCATTTCAAATGTCCTGGTCTCGAGGGGTCAGTAGTTTTAGTGATCTACGATCCGTGTGGTTGCGCACATATTTGTTGTTCGTGTTGACTAACCGGGTCCAGTACAGGTGTGATGAGCAAGTGTTTCCCCCAGAGAAACTGGCGATCCACATCCCAGGTAGCTTTGTCAGAGTAAAACCTTAAGACCAGAAATAAACAATAAAATACCGTTCATTAACATCCAGAAAAAAATGCATCATAAATTAAACAGAGTAACTGAGAAAAAAAAGTTAATTTCCTGGAAGTAACACTCATGTTGTGGGATCTGTAATATTCAAAATGACTTACTCATGCATGAGGGGACGTACTACGGTCTCCCCTGTGGTGCTGGCTTTGAAGAAGAGTGTGTAGAGATACGGAAGCAGTGTGTAACGAATCCTCAGGTAGTGTTTGGAGCTCTCCACCAGAAGTGAGCCTGCCCCATATGCTGCTGGATCCTGAGGCTGCAGACAACATCTATTACTGAGATGCGTTTTGATGAGCAAGAACCTCACTTCCCCTCTGATTTGTTTTAAGGGGAAGCACATTCATGTACTTACAAGTCAGCCTTGCAAGTTGCACTAAATTTCTCACATTTAAATATGAAATTGTTTATTTTATTTTCATTTCTTGGAAACATGGGAAGAAAAAGCGAAAAATAAATCTTTCTGAATTATTTGTTTTGACAATCTGAAAACATAATATGATGATTATTGATTATTGGTTATGTTTCTAGGTCATGAGACACTTTTGTGGCCTTAATAAACATGGAAATGTCACGTCTGCTGCCAGAGCCTTTATTTTCTTGTTTTTCATCAGTAACGGTCTGACTTTTCTACCCACTCCTTTGTGCTCATCTGTAATAAATAATCAGTGTTGGATGTCAGTATAAACACTGCTCTTGTCTCATTGAGTGGCTTCTCTCTGACTGTTAAGTCTCATCTCATTTGCGGCATTCATGTCACAGCAAGTCAAGTCCCAATCCCTAACTTATTTGTCAAAAGAATGTCATAAATTCTGCATCCGCATTGTAATGGTGAGGCCAATCTACAATAATGGTCACAAAGTACAAGAGCTGTATATTACCACGCTGTAAAAGACAAATCAAAAGGTATAACCAAAGCAAATTCATTATGTAGACAGTGGTAATTTTCATTTCTATAAGAAATACGTTTTCAGAATCAATCAATACACTTTATCCGACAGTCTGCAACTAGTTGGTTAGGTTTTTATCAGAGCCAACATATTTTGAAATGCACTTGCACTGATTGCATTTGCTGTCCTTTGTGATTACTACTGATATGTGTTAAATTGTTACTTAGCATTGTTGACCAACCAGTTGAGATGACAACAGTTTCTCTAGAATTAATTATTTCCAAATTCAATTGTCTACTCGGGTAAAAATAGTTTGAGCTTGTCTGAGTGCAAGAAGTTGATTGCCTTCAGGCATAAATGCTATTGTCAGTGAATTACCGACCCCTTCCATTATTCATGTCTCTTGTACTTAATTCTCTTCTACACCAATTTATTTAAGATGGATGGTTTAATACCGCAACGAAAGTGCAACATGACCTAAGAGCACACTACCTTGTAGCCCTGAGCATTGTGGTTGCGGCTGAAAGGATAGAAAGCTCCCACTTGCATCCAGCGACGGCATAATTCTTCACTTGAGTCGTCAAAAAATCCACAGATGTCAGCTCCAATCTGAAATGCATGAAATCATTGTATATTTATTATTCTTGCTGTCCTCCTGCGAGAAAATGGTACCCAAACAGTAAGGTGTAGAAGTATTTAGACACAGTCCACATCATACGTTTAGCGAACATTTGCAACCTTGAAAGAAAGCGGATGAATTACGATGTGGACGCAGTATTCAGCACTTTCAGAAACACTCGCAATTGTTCGCCGCTCAGTGGGATGGTTTAGCACCTTAAAAAAGAGACTTTCTATGTATTCCAGACTGCTTGAGCACTATTGTTTACTATTGCCCATGGTTTACAACAAACTCAGTTGGTGGGAATTGATCAAAATCCCATTTGTCTGTCTTATTTTTCTCCCTGTCAATGTTAGAAATGTGTATTGTGTGTGTGAATACAGAAGAACCTTAAAGTCACACCTTGTCGTCAGTGGCATATTAAGACCACAGAACTGATTGTGTGCGGGTGCGTGTGTGCGTGTGTGTGTGCATGCGTGCGTGCGGGTGTCATGAACTCAGCAGTGTGCTCAACACAGTGCGTGTGTGAGGTATGTCAGATGTGCTAATGCTGCAGGAAAATAAATGTTTTTTCATATTCTTTACGGATGTCATTTGAGGTAGACTTGCCCTCTCTGTCTCAGCATTGGGATCAATTAGCAGCTAAAAGTGTTCCGAATGCCAGAATTGCATGGTAATTAAGAGGAAACTTGAAGGAAGTGTTTTATTGCCTCTGAGTAAGCATTCTGACTAACCTTGGCTGCAATTCCGAACTGTGAGTTCACAAAACCCTGAGAATTTATCTTGTCTCGAGCCCACTGATTTTCTCCAAGCCAAGTGCGTTTGGGGAAGGGTATGCGTTTGATGTGACAAAAACCAGAAGTGCCAAGGCCGAGAGAAACAAACAAAGCATATTGTACAAAAGGCTGTGACATCGTTTGCATGTTGTGTTGTTCTATGTGCATGTCTGTGTTGGCAGCGGCTCTGCCTATTTTCCCGCTCCGCATGTCACGTGATTCCATGGGGTGACGCGGCGTTCTCTGCGCATGAGCAGGGCACTCCGGAAGAGAGCAGTTCGCGGTATGGTGGGGTAGAAGTTTTCTAGTTATAGTTGAAGCAAGTAAAAAAGCCGAGTTCATGACCAAAAGACTCCGCAATCATTCCGCAATTCTATCAATCTGCAATTCTATTATGACCTTCAATCCTGCTACTCAATAAACCTGTCCATCCCTCCATCTACCTTTTGGCCATTCCCTGTGTCCAAACGTCCTTTGCTGCCTCCTGTATTCTGACCGATACACCATCTTGTACACTATATACCCCCAGATCTAGCGTATTATCCTCCCCAACATTGGGCGCCAAATCCTCCTTTACATTGTGGTCCTTCGAGCCGGATATAGTGTTCAGGATGGAGCAAGATCAAGAAAGACACCTGGATGTGAGGCCAAAACGTCGGACGCACCCCCCAGCTTGGATGCAGGACTTCGAGGTGGACTACGTGGGATATGAGCACAGCGGCCAACCACGTTGGGACTCGTTTACACCGACCCCAACAGGCAGACCGTCATACCCACAGCAGGGACTAGTCCAGACGATCTCCTTGCGTGCACCTCAATTTCACCCGGAGAGCTTCGAGGATGCTGCTCAGTATAGAGCCCCTCAGCTAGCCTCAAGCTTCACCCGGAGGAGGAATGCGGATGATAGAACCTTATCTGCACCTGTCCAGTCATACCAACAACAGCCAAACCAGGACCAGTACCACCCGAACCGCCACACCGTACAAGATGGGAATGCGGTTCTGCGTGAGACTCACGAAGCCATCCATGCCGGACTGAAGGAGCTAAATAAAGCCCGTAGTGACCTTCAGCAGCTGATTGACGTGGCCCACTCTCTAAGAATAGGCATGAGTCAAGTGAACATCCCTCTACCAGCATGTTCCAGTCCCAAACCACCTGATGGGGCCGTCACCACGAGCAACAGCTCGAGATTCACTGAGTCAGAGGAAGAGGAGGATTGGCCTGCTCCTCCGCCATGGCCTGAACCCGAGGAAGCCCTAAACGCCAACCTCAGTGCCTTGAATCTGGGAGCTCATCAGCTACCTCCTTACCCGACTCCACCGGAGACCAAGCCTCTACACTACAGGCCTCAGCCACAACCAGCCCAATTCCGTCATCCACAGTTCATTCCTTCTAGCCGTGAGTCCTCCCACGTTCCTCCTGTACCGCCATGTAACTTACCCTTACCTCTAGGAGCACCCCCAACTGGTCAATCACATCTTCAAGTGCCACATTCTCACAGAACCACCCCTTACATGCAACCTCCATACCCAGAGCCAGTGTACAGAGGACCCCAACCTACCATTCCCAAGTTCACTTTCCCGGACCCTAGTGAGTTCGCCCGGCTACGTATAGCATTAGAGAACCTCCTCCCCTCCAATGCTACAGAACTCTTCAAGTATCAGGTACTAGTAGACCATCTTAAGTTAGAAGAGGCCAAACTGATATCTGACGCCTATCTAAACTCTCCAACACCCTACACGGACACCATGACAGCTCTCTATGACAAATATGGTCAACCTCATCAGCTTGCCCTAAAGAAGATATCCAGCGTCCTGGACGGCCCAGAGGTCAGGCGGGGTGATCCAATGGCGTTCCAGAAATTTGCCCTTCAAATACAATCACTGGTGGGTCTCCTCCAGACCTTGGGCCACGAAGGAGAAGTTGAACTAAGCTGTGGCTCTCACGTAGCTCGCCTACTGAGTAAGCTTCCGCCTGAACAGCGAGCCGATTTCCGCCGTTCCCAGCCCACTCGATCTGGAGCCACATCCACCTTGCGGGACCTGTCAGAGTGGCTTCGCCACGAGTCATGGTGTCAGGACTTTGACGATCCTACCAGTAGCCGGAGCTCCAAGGAGAGGCAGAGCACTAAATGGAACATTCGTCCTGTGGCTAAGCAAACAGCAGTCCTGCATAGTAGCCAGGAGCCCTCAGTGAAACTAGCTAAAGAGAAACCTGTCAAAGGGAAAGACAAGTCCAAGGTATACTGTGCCTATTGTGAGAGTACAGACCACTACCTCAGCCAGTGTAGTGGTGTAGCCCAGCTCACCAAAGACGAGCTGAAGAGGTGGATCCAAGAGCACAAGCGGTGTTGGCGCTGTGCCCGCCGACACTTCGCCGCTCAGTGCGACCTCAAGAAACCCTGTAACCTTTGTCAAGGCAAGCACCTTCTCGCTCTCCACGAGATTAACATAAGACCTGAGAAAGTTAAGGATGACTCACCTCCAAAGGCTGAAAGCTGCCTGACTACCTGTGCCTCCGAGTCCTTCTACCTTGACCGACCACATGTGGGGAACCGAGTCATGTTGAAGGTGGTGCGAGTACACGTGCACTATGGTAGTCAGAAGTTAGACACCTACGCTATACTGGATGATGGGTCTGAGAGGACTATGCTGCTCCCCACCGCTGCTAAGTCCCTAGCCCTTAACGGCGCTCCCGAAGACCTCCCACTGCGCACAGTGCGCTCGGACATCCAAGTCTTGCATGGCCATACAGTGTCATTCCGGGTCTCCTCTCCCACCAACCCTAATATTATGTTTAAGATCACTGATGCCTTTACAGCCAGCCATCTTAATCTAGCCCCACATAGCTACCCAGTTAGCCACCTACAGAGGAAGTTCAAGCACCTGCGTGGAATCCCTATTCCTACCTTCCGAGAAGTAAAGCCCTTGCTTCTCATAGGTTCAGACCAGCCCCACCTCGTAACCCCCATCGAGCCTGTCAGGCTTGGTCCTCATGGTAGCCCAGCAGCTGTCCGCACTAGACTGGGGTGGACCATGCAGGGCCCGTGTCAGTCGACGGGGCGGCCAGCTCACCCAGCTCAATGCCTGTTCACCTCTGTTCCACCACCCATGGATGATCTCTACAGGCATGTGGAGAGACTCTGGCAAGTGGATACAGTCCCCTACAGGCCAGAGAGGGAAGTGACACGATCCAAGCAGGATCAGCAAGCCATAGCCCTGCTGGAGACGAAGACAGGACGTACCGAGGTGAGTGGCATCCTTAGATACGCTACTCCCCTGTTACGCCATGCGGCTATGCCACTATTGCAAGCACCGAAAGACTCAGTTATGGCCCTGCTGCGCAGCACTGAGAGACGCCTCCTTAAGAACCCTGAGCAGGGACAAGCATACCAAGCGGAGATGCGGAAACTCATCGAGTCAGGCGCAGTGCAGGAAATTAGCGAGGACACCTCATCAACGGAGAGCTGGTTTATCCCCCATCACCTCGTGACCCATAACGGGAAGAACCGCCTCGTCTTTAACTGTTCTCATCAATTTTTGGGCCAGTCCCTTAATCAGTTCCTCCTACCAGGCCCCACTCTAGGTGCCTCACTGCTAGCGGTCCTATTGAGGTTCCGAGAAGGTCCCATTGCAGTTAGTGGGGACATTAAAGGGATGTTCCACCAGGTCCGTCTCCTCCCTGAGGATCGCCCCCTTCTGAGATTCTTATGGCGAGACCTAGAGGTAGAACAACCACCCAAGATCTTTGAATGGCAGGTCCTCCCCTTTGGGACCACCTGTAGCCCATGTTGTGCGACATACGCCCTGCAAAGCCATGTCAAGGATCCCAGTAAGTCAAACGATGACATGAGGTTCTCCGTGGAGCACTGTTTCTATGTCGACAACTACCTGCAGAGTGTGGCTACACCCAGCGAAGCAAAGGGTCGGGTGGACCGGCTCAGGAAACTCCTCGCCTCGGGCGGCTTCGAATTGCGACAGTGGGCTTGCAATGACCCAAATGTTCTCAGCCACCTACCTTCAGAGCTCAGATCCACCAGTCTAGACCTGTGGCTAGCCCAAGATAAGTCCAACCCGTTTGAGTCGACCCTGGGCCTCAGCTGGAACTGGCAGGCAGACTCCCTAGGCTACAAGCAGCGGTTAGTCCCTTACGAGGTACCAACCTTGAGGAACATTTATAGAGTCCTAGCCTCACAGTACGATCCATTGGGATACCTGCTGCCATTCTCCATTCGCGCCAAGCTCATCCTAAGACAGCTGTGGGACAAGCAGCGAGGTTGGGACGATCCTAACCTCCCTCCTGACCTGCTACAGGCTTGGTCCTGTTGGGAGGCGGAGCTCAAGCATCTGCCGGCCATTACCATGCCACGTCCGTATGCGCCTGCGGATAGCCACCGCGAAGGGACCATTCGGCAAGTGCACATCTTTGCTGACGCCTCAGAAAAGGCCTACGGGGCTGTAGCCTTCCTCCGAACCGAAGACAACCAGGGTAAGGTACATTTATCCTTTGTTCTGGCTCGCTCCCGCATAGCCCCTAAGCGTGTGCATTCTGTACCTCGCCTTGAGCTGTGTGCGGCTCTTGTAGCAGCGCAGTTGGCTTCCACCCTCAAGAAAGAGCTTGCTCTCCCAGTACACAGCACAGTATTGTGGTCTGACTCTACCACTGTACTCACCTGGCTACACTCGCAATCCTGTCGATACAAGGTGTTTGTAGGGTCAAGAGTAGCTGAGATCCAGGAGCTTACGGAAGGCTTTGTTTGGCGCTACGTAGACTCAGACAACAACCCTGCCGACGACCTGACAAGAGGGAAGACATTGATATCCCTGTTGGAGCCCAATCGATGGTCACAAGGACCCACCTTCCTTCTACAGGGTCCAACCACCTGGCCAGAAATGCCACACGGTATTCCACCTGATGATGCCGCTGAACTAAGGAAAGGTACGTTCTGTGGGTCCACCGTCACCTCACCTGACATTGCCATTCTACAAGACAAGACGTGCAACACCTGGCAGGAACTCATGGACGCTACTGCAAGGGAGCTTCATGGCCAGGCCCCTCCGATCTACTCACCTACCGCTGAAGAATACCGACAAGCTGAAGTACTCATCCTTCAACGAGCCCAGAAGCAATCCTTCCCAGACGATTGTGCTCAGCTGTCTGCAGGGAAGCCTGTTAAAACTTCGAGTCGACTTCTTACTCTAGCGCCAGTCACCGACACCTCCATCGACCTAATCAGAGTAGGAGGCCGGTTACGCCGTCTAGAGGGCCAGAACGAGGTCACCCCACACCCTATCGTCCTCGACGCCTCACACCCTGTGACCCGCCTGCTCATAAAGAAATATGACCAGGACCTTAAACACCCAGGGCCAGAGCGAGTCTTTGCAGAGTTGCGGAGGACCTATTGGATCATTCACGGCCGTGAAGCAGTTCGTCGCTATCAACGTTCCTGTGTAGATTGTCAGCGCTGGCGGGCCAAGCCTTCCATACCTAAAATGGCTGACCTCCCAACCGCACGCCTCCAGTTGCATAAACCTGCCTTCCACGCCACTGGCATGGACTGTTTCGGTCCCATGTTAGTAAAGGTTGGACGACGCCATGAGAAACGCTGGGGTCTCATCTTCAAGTGCTTGACCACCAGAGCGGTACATCTGGACCTCATACGAAATATGGACACCGATGCTTTCCTGATGGCTTTGAGGCGATTCATTGCC